>NW_017671465.1:12422-18930 GCF_001879085.1 Nicotiana attenuata | reverse complement strand
TATATATATATATATGCTTCTTTTAATATGTCGTGACAGGTGATCTGTATAATTCTTCAAGTTATTAATTCCAGAATTTATGGATAATTACACATAATTATTCTTTACGTGACTTGATAGTCTAAAAATTCCTCACGCACTATCATTAAATAAATATTTAACCAGGACTGTTTATGAACATATTGGTATGGATTTGCCAAACTCCGGTCATATGACGATATAATTGACGCAAAATAAACAAAGCTACTATCTTGTATATTAGCTTAATGTCAAGAGTAATAATGGCAGGCAAGGGTGGATCTGGTGTTATGCTACCGGATTTATTTGCACCCAATATTTTTGGCACAACGCATAAATTTAAGAATAAAAATGTACTATCATCGCAGGAGCGGATCTATGTATATTAATATGGGTCATGTGAGCACATGTTCCTCCCCCTAAGCTATGTGCATCATTAATTATTTCATTTAGATATCTGAACTTAAGAGAGTTCATATTGAGCACTTATACTACCCGAAACTTATTTCAATTGAGCACTTATTTGACAATCAGCCAAACTTACAAAGTTTGTGCAATGCACTCGCTGCTGACGTGGCGAATGACGAATAAAAAAATGACATATATTATTTTGAGTAAAAAAAAAGAAAAAACTATGTTAAATCTATTTAATAAACAAAATAAAAATAACATTCTAAAAAAGAAAAGAAATGCTTAATTTACACCCAACCAAGAAAGAAAACATTAAAAAAATGAGAATTGGTGTTCTGGAAATCGTGGTCTTGGTGTTCTTCACTTTTTTCATGTGTATTTTTGTTGCAAGCACGATTTTAATCCAAATTTTTAAGAGAAACTCCTCCAAATTTGTTATAACTTCAGCTAAAGATTCCCCATGAAGACCCGAAGACAATCCCAATATTAATTTCCTAAACTTTCATCAAATCAAGTAACCCATTTTAATCCTTCAAGCTTTTTAAAGACTCCATTAATGATGTTTATTTCATATTAAATGCAATTAAAGGAAACTTAGAAATTACTCCTAATAAAATATAGTCCGTCCAGTCCATTAATAGTAAACAGTAGTATTATTATTATGGAATAAGGTTTCATCGGAAGTCTGATTTTTTTACTGACCTAAGAGCTTTATCAGGTAGGTACTCATCTCTCTACTTTTAGCAAGCTTGTTATTTTTTATCCCTTCGTTGAACATTAATTAATCTTGATGACCCAAATAAGAACGATTGGATTTTGAATTCTCCAGTCTATTTTAGTTTCATTTTCCGTTTTGCCTCTGTGGTCTTGATTTGGGGTGTATTTTCAGCTGCTTTTGTTCTTCTTCTTCTTAACTTTATCCCTTTTGTTTTCTTCCAATCACAAATACTCACCATTTTTTTCGTAGCTTTGGTGTTGTTTTTTTAAAAGCTTTGTTTTTAAGAAAATATAATTTTGAAGGAAAGTGGAGGAGGCAATAGTGAAAATGGTGGTGGACATAAAGAAGAAGAAGGAAATAAAAAAACAAAATAATAAATCTGTTTTTTGGGCTTTTCACGCGCCCATATTGGGTGAAACTCACTTTATGTGCCAACTCAGCAAGAGGTGTCTAATTGAAACAAAGTTCACGTAACGTACATGCTCAATAGGAACTCTCTTACGTTCAGGTATGTAAATGAAAGATCGTGCCAACTTTAAGTGTCTCCGTATGTATTAGCCTTTTGTAAATGCACTTATACTTTAATGTATGCCCCCATGCTCAAGAGAGCACTTTGGTGCATTGACCAATCCGTGCACCTTTTACTCCCATTAAAATCTTTTTTTCTTTCCGTTTTCTTTCTTTCTTTCTTTTCTATTTCTTTATTTTCTCATTTGTTCTTTTCTCGTTTAACCCTCTTTGACCTATTTTTACCAAGTTCCAGTTTTATATTTCTATTTCTTTTTTTTTTCTTTTTTCTGTTTTCATTTTGGTTTACTCTTTGAGCTATATTTAACTGAATTTCAATTTTCCTCTTTTTATTTGGGTACTTTTGTTTGCCTTTTCTTTCTTTTCTTTTTATGGTTTATTCTTGGACTTTCAAAACTTAAAAGAAATGAAGATTCTAATTTAGTTTTGGATCTCTATAGTTTTAAGTTTCCTCTTTTCTTCATTTACCATTCTCCATTTGAATAGTTGTAAAGTTTTGCTACTTATAGCTAAGTTTTTGTACCTATAAATAATGATGTTATTATTGATCATTTCAATGTAGGAAAACTATTCAAGGACAATTGAACAAAAAATGATATTTATTTGTGATATATGGTATAGACTATAGTTTACTCGTCAAATTGTAGCATGGTAATAAAATCAAATCAACGGCGATCTGGATTAATCAAGCTTCAAAACGGGTAATTAACATCGCGTAAGAACATGAAACAAAAAGTGCACCCATCATCCCGAAATCTTACATACGCCTCTATATTGTTGTAACAAATACTCGATGGAAGCCATTAAAAATATAGTGGGTTCACTGCTAAGAACTTTAAATACTGAATCGATAGAACTTAAATTTTGGATCCACCTTTTACGCAGGAATGTCCGCAAGAGGAATTAGTGCAGTGGAGCTGCCGTTTTGCAATGTGAACGAAGACTGCTTTCCTATATGTAAGAATTGTGGGATCTGTCTTTGCTCTGCTGGAATATGTGTTCGTGGATGTCCCGGCCCTCATAACATCACTAGTTATTTGGATACGGTTGGGACGAATAAAGACGCTCATTGAGTTTAACCAAACGATAATATCAATCCAATTAACATCGCCCATCAATACTACAAAAATGAATAAGTTGGATGTTTCTTTCCATGAAATTAAATGGACAAATTAGATAAGCTGAATTACGTGCGTCCTTCCAATATATATATACATATATATATATATATATATAGTTTATTTATGGTCACCCTCTCACTTTGGAGGAGGTGAAAGAAAATGGCAAATCAAATGATCATGGCTTTCTTTCCCTCCCCCACCCCTTTGGTGTATATTTCGGATCAAAGTATAAATGAATATTTGTTGAGATAAATTAAAGGCTTATTTTTATTGATCGAAATAATCAAGTATCATACGGAAGCTATTAGAGCGTACTTTCAACGATGATAAATTAGACACACAAAAAAAAGAAGAGAAATATACCAAATGAAACACAAACATTTAATGTAGTTCGATCAGTTGGCCTACATTCATAGGCAAAAATTAGCAATCCACTATATAAAAGAGAGTGCAAAATACCGAGATAACAACCCGCAGAGAGGCATACACAAGTGGCATGATAACGCTTGTCTAAAAAATTCTTCCCTTAAACAAGACTCTCAAACTGTCACGACCCCAAACATCCCGATCATGATAGCACCTATTGATAATAGGTGAATTTGACTATAATCACGCCTTAAATAATCACCTTCTTGTGTAGTTTTTAATGCTAAAAGTGATGACAAAATGCTCTTATTAGTGATTTTCATGATTTGTAGGTGATATATGTATAAAGAAGGCTAAGGAGCAGTTTTGGAGTCAAAAGTGATGAAAAAGAGGCCAACTGTGAAATTTCCCAAGTGGCGCGTGCAAAAAAACAGGCCGAAGATTCAGAGAACTGGGCCCACCGCGGTTCCACCGCGACCGCAGCAGAACCGCGCTGGGAAGCAGCTGCTGAAGATTGGAGATTCCGCGAGGGTGTTTGGCCGCGGTTCTATCGCGACCGCGGCAGAACCGCGGCAGGCCCAGTAAACTTCAGAGACCAAAGTGTCAATTACGGGATTTTTAGACCTAAACCCTATTTAAAACATTAGACTTCGCCCAAGAGAGGCATGTATTGATTTTTAAGGTTTCTTAGCAAGCAAAACCATTGTGAGAATATACTCTAAACATCTTTCTTCTTTTCTTTTGATTTTATGATGAATTCAATCTTAGTTTATTTTCCCATAGCCATGAGTAGCTAAATTCCTTGTCTAAGGCTTTGATGGAACCTATTGGGTGATGAACTTCTTGTTTATGTGAATACAAATTGCTAGTTTAATCTTTATTTGTTCAACTTCGTGTTCGTTGTAGTTAATTGACAGGATCCTCAATTAGCTGTGCCTATTTAGTGTGCATAACTTGGAAAAGAGTGCATATTTAGGGTATTGTTGAACAACACCACTCCTAGATTATTAGAGGAATCTATAATTGCGGGTTTAAAGGCGGGATTAGGAATAACGAAACCTTGGGTGCAATCTAAATTGAATTGTGCTAAATAAAGCAAGCTAGTGTATCTCGGGAGAGTGCAATAGTAGATTACTGTAATTACTCGGGAGAGATTTGCGGTAAGATTAGCGTTCATGATTGATAGAGATGTGTGGGTAAATTTGTATGAGCATAAACAGAAGGAATTCCATCAATAGGGGAAATCATTGCCTTAGCTTTTTCTCATAATTGTTTACAACCCTTTTAATTTAGTTACAACCATTTAGTTACTTGCAAGCTAGTTATTAAAGAACACTCAACTGAGAATTTGAATATTTGGGAAGCTGGTTCTGAAGACTTAGTGGGTCTGAAGATAGCGGTTGATAGGTTAACTCTCTGTGGATTCGACCCTGGGCGTAATACTCGGGTTATATTTGCAACGTCCGCAGAGTCCTTTTTATAAGGCATAGTTGGGCGTGATCAAATTTTGGCGCTGTTGCCGGGGAGTTAACGGAATTATCAATTGCCATTGACAGAAATACAAAGATTCTTGTTGTAGTCAGTTTTCTCTCTACCAACTTTTTCATTGAAAATTTGACGGTTGTTGATCTGGGTGCACAGGTGCATGCCTAGAAATTCTATGAGGACTGGAGAACTGCTTGAAGGACTCTTAGACCCCGAGAAGACATACCGGGCATTGAATTGTGCAAACAAAAGACTTCAACAATCACAACAAATACACCAACTCGAAATTGATATGGGCGACATAAACGACCCCAACGGGAACGTCAAGAATGAGAAATTGGCACCTCCTGTGCCTGAGGGTGCACTTTATGACTGGGCACAACCCACAGCTGACAATCTGGCCACTGCCATTATTGTGCCTGCAATACAAGCTGAATCGTTCCAGATCACAAATAACATGTTACACTTGTTGCAGAACAAGGGCCTTTTCTCTGGGACACAAATAGAAGACCCTCAGCAACACTTAAAGAACTTCCTGTCTATTTGCAAAACTCAAAGGCAACCGAACGTGACTCCGGAAGCAATCAGATTATTATTGTTTCCATTCTCGGTGACAGGAGCTGCTCAGGTTTGGCTAAACTCGCTTCCCATAAACTCTATAGCAACGTGGGATGAGTTGGTCAAGCAATTTCACAACAAGTTCCATCCTCCCAACAAGACCGCTCAACAAATTGATGAGATTGTGAGCTTCAAACAGAAACCAATGGAGACACTACACGAGACATGGGGCAGGTTTAAAGGAATGTTGGTTATGTGTCCCCACCATGGTGTTCCAGAGCAGATGTTGGGACAACGGTTTTACATGGGATTGTCAGACAGCTTGAAGAATATAGTTGATGCCTCGGCTGGTGGGGCATTCTTGAGCAAGACTTGGAGAGAAGGTCAGAATTTGCTCGACAAGATGGCGCAGAATTCGGGTTGGACTTCTAGAAATGCACCTATCACTCCGGTGGTGCACTCAGTGCCTCTTGATCCTTCTAATACAATGGCTGAAAACATGGTGACTCTTTTGACGCAAATGAGCATCCTCACCAAAAAGGTGGAGGAATCAGGGCAGAAGCAACAGGTTCACATAGTAGACACTACCAACGGGGGCTTGTGCACATCTGGCATGAGCCAGCCAATTGGTAATCCATGGAATATAGAGCATGATCATCATCACCAGTACCCTGAAGATATGAACTATGTGGCTAACTATGGGGGTCAGAGGCAAGGTAATCAGAATTGGGGTCAGCAGACTCAGCAGCAGTACAGGCCACCGCAGCCACAGTATAACGCCGGAAATATGGGAGGCATGAGACCCCCCAACAACATGGCACCATATCCTAGACCTCAAGGGTACAACAATCAGCAGCAAGGGTACCACCCACCTCAGCAACAGCAGGGTGGAAGACAGGAAGACGGGTTTGCAAGGCTTGAAGCAATGATGTAGCAGGTTATTGGGTCCAATGCTAAAAATAAATGAAAGGGTGGATGCACATGATGCAGCTATCAAGAATATTGAGGTACAAGTAGGCCAGATTTCAATGTCACTTAACAATCGTCCTCAAGGGACATTACCTGCAGATACCCAAATCAACCCAAAAGATCAGGGCCCAAAGCAGCTGATGGCGGTGAGTCTACGGAATGGCAGGGACTTAGATATTGAGCAAGAGAGAGCTCGAGAAAACATACGAGCTGAGACACTAATTCCAGTGCCCATTGAGCTGGATGATTCTACGGGATTGATAGAGGTAACAGTTCAGCCTGCTCCTGAAGAAAAGAATATGCAGCACGAGACTGAGACAGTAGTTGAGCTAGT
>NW_017671465.1:0-10015 GCF_001879085.1 Nicotiana attenuata | reverse complement strand
ATGGAAATCAGGGCGGCGGATTAGGGTTTTTTGGTTTGGTCTCTAAAGAGAGGGGGTGAGAGAGACGAGTGAGAGAGGGAGGGGGTAGGCGAGTTTCGGACAATTATATATCAAGAGGACCCTAGTTCCCGTCCGTTCGATTAAGTGGAAATCAACGGCTCAGATTAGACATCATCAAAACATGGTCGTTTGGTTTTAAATGGGGGCAGACCGGGTAGGGGGCGGATATGGGCTTGGGTCAACCGGGTTTCAAAAGGGGGAAATTGGTTTGGGCTGGGAAATTTCGAATTCTTGGCCCAAAATCTTATTTCGTCAATTCCTTTTTTCCTTTTTCTTTTATTTCAAAACTCTCTTCTTTTCTCAGAAAAATAAAAATAAAAATCTAAACCAATTCCTAAACCAAATTATACTACCAAATTAAGTTAACTAACTCTAATTAAAAACCAAATTATAAGAAAAACTACAACATTTAAAACTCAAAAATTAAAAATGCAAAAAATGAGTTATTTTTTGTGAATTTTTTCCATTTTTATAAAACAAACTATTACTAATTAATCTAAAATGTAAAGCTAAATCTTAAAATGCAAATGCAACAAATTTTTTTTTGTATGAATTAAAAATAAAATTAAACATGCACACAAAATGCGACAATCAGGAAAATTCTACGATAATTCCTATAATAACAAATAATTAAAAGGAAAAAATCTAATTTTTGGGATTTCTGTAGGAGCAATTCAGGTGAGGCAAAACTCACGTGCTCACAGCTGCCCCTCTTTGCTCGGAGACACGAAGGGTTTTCGGGCAAAGATAAAATGAGCAATTATGAGGGATTTTTGCCCGTTTGACACTCCATGAGAAGCATTTTCGAAAAGAGTCTAACCGAACCTTGCTTCAAAGGTTGCCTACATATCCTTGGCTATAAAGGAATCAGGTCAGTGTAGTTCTGGAAGTTTTGGTAGCTGGGACTACCGGGAAGCTGTGATTTCACTGTTGCTGCTGCTGCTACTGCTTGCTGAACTCCTTATTACACCAAAATAAAAAATAAGAAGCTAATCTAGTTAAACCTATCAACTACGAGTTACAAGATTCCTATCTATAAATCTCTTGAAGCTTGATCTTGAGTCTTAACTGGTTCTTGTTGTAGATTCCGATCTGAATCTTGATGCTCGTTAGCTGCAACCGCTGGTTCATTCTTCAGCTTTTAGATCAAGGCGGGACATGCGAAGCTTGTGACTTCAATCAAATTTTGAGCAGTCAGCGTCCTTCTCCACTTCAGCACTTTGAGTTCACTTCTTTTGTTCCTTTTCTTCTTTTCTTTATTTTTGATTGAGACTCATTTTTTGGTCATCTCGAATCCTGTGCCTCGAGGTCAAACCTGCTCAGAAACCAAAACAAACAAACGAACGAAATTTTTCTGCCTAGTTTTCACTAGGAAAATTTCGTGAGTTATTTGCAACACAAATCTAAACTATTTCTTTATTGAAAGCAATAAAAATCGGGATTGTGTATCCTTGGGAATAGGGAGTGAAGCCCTAAATTGGGAGGATTGCCAGGTTATGCTGGAAAGCTGACCGGGTTATGCCGGAAAAGAAAAAGGGTCCTTGGGTTATGCCGGGGAAGTCATCGGGTTATGCCGGGAGAAAAGAAAAAAGGTCCCTGGGTTATGCCAGGGGGGTCCACGGGTTATGCCGGGAGAAAAGAAAAAGGTCCCTGGGTTATGCCGGGGAGGTCCACGGGTTATGCCGGGAGAAAAGAAAAAAGGTCCTTGGGTTATGCCAGGGAGGTCCACGGGTTATGCCGGGAGAATAGAGAAAAACTCCTTGGGTTATGCCAGGGAGGTCCACGGGTTATGCCGGGATTAAAGAAAAAGGTCCTTGGGTTATGCCAGGAAGATCCACGGGTTATGCCCGGAGAATACAAAAAAGCTCCTTGGGTTATGCCAGGGAGGTCCACGGGTTATGCCGGGATTAAAAGAGAAAAGGTCCCTGGGTTATGCCAGGGAGGTCCACGGGTTATGCCGGGAGAAAAGAAAAAAGGTCCTTGGGTTATGCCAGGGAGGTCCACGGGTTATGCCGGGAGAGAAGAAAAAAAGGTCCCTGGATTACGCCAGGAAGGTCCACGGGTTATGCCGGAAGAAAAGAAAAAAGGTCCTTGGGTTATGCCGGGGAGGTCCACGGGTTATGCCGGAGGTCCAAGGGTTATGCCGGGAGAAAAGGAAAAAGGTCCTCAGGTTATGCCGGGGAGGTCCACGGGTTATGCCGGGAGGAAAGAAAAAAGTTCCTTGGGTTATGCCAGGGAGGTACACGGGTTATGCCGGGAGAAAAGAAAAAAGGTCCTTGGGTTATGCCAGGGAGGTCCACGGGTTATGCCGGGAGAAAAAGAAAAAGGTCCTTGGGTTATGCCAGGGAGAAAAGAAAAAGGTCCTTGGGTTATGCCAGGGAGGTCCACGGGTTATGCCGGGAGAAAAGAAAAAGGGTCCTCGGGTTATGCCGGGGAGGTCCACGGGTTGTGCCGGAAGAAAAGAAAAAAGGTCCTTGGGTTATGCCAGGGAGAAAAGAAAAAGGTCATTGGGTTATGCCAGGGAGGTCCACGGGTTATGCCGGGAGAAAAGAAAAAAGGTCTCTGGGTTATGCCAGGGAGGTCCACGGGTTATGCCGGGAGAAAAGGAAAAAGGTCCTCGGGTTATGCCGGGAGAAAAGAAAAAAGGTCCTTGGGTTATGCCAGGGAGAAAAGAAAAAGGTCATTGGGTTATGCCAGGGAGGTCCACGGGTTATGCAGGGAGAAAAGAAAAAAGGTCCTTGGGTTATGCCAGGGAGAAAAGAAAAAGGTCCTTGGGTTATGCCAGGGAGGTACACGGGTTATGCCGGGAGAAAAGAAAAAAGGTCCTTGGGTTATGCCAGGGAGAAAAGAAAAAGGTCTGTGGGTTATGCCGATGAGAAAAGAAAAAGGTCCTTGGGTTATGCCAGGGAGGTCCACGGGTTATGCCGGGAGAAAAGAAAAAAGGTCCCTGGGTTATGCTAGGGAGGTCCACGGGTTATGCCGGGAGAAAGGAAAAAGGTCCTAGGGTTATGCCGAGGATAACTAGGGAATGGGGCCCTATGTTAGAAAGGATGCAACTAGAGATCGGAGGCCTTATGCTACCATGATTTTGAATTTTTTCTTCCTCTCTTTTTTTTTCATCATTCTTCATTTTTATTTTTTTTTGGTTTTTTTTTTAGTTTAAGAAAATGAGTAAAAATGCAGGAAAGAATTTGAAGGAGACTTCCCTATTGGATTGATTATTGCTGCAAAGCTGTTTCTAGCTCTTGCGCATTTTTCCTTTTTGGTTGCACCTGCTTCTTGCACGGTTGCTTTGGATTACACCTGTCTCAAATTTTTTCAAACAAAGAACAATTGTTAGTTTGAAACGGTGGTTGGTTTTGTGGCCTTGATTGTTTTGATTACTTGATCTCGGCCCAACTTTTTTGGTGAGAACCTCTGCTGCCTGCTGGCTTTTCTGAAGATTGATCTCTTTCCTAAACCGAGGGACTCAGCTTTTCAAAAATTTATCGTGACAGCTCGCCCGTATGGGGCTTTGGTCCTTTCACTTTATTCTGCCTCTAGGGGATTTTGCCTTGGCTTTCTTTCATTTTCAATAACTTTGGGTTTCAGAGCATCTGCCATCATGGCCAGTCGGGGTCGACTTGATGCACTCGCTGAGGCTGGGTACTTTCTTTGGACTTGGCTTTTATTAAGCGGGACCCTGTAAAACCAATCTTGCCACCTTTTCTTTGTATTAGTTTCGGAAATAGAGTTAGACCGAAAGGGATTCAAGGACAAGTAAACAAAGGACAAGAACATGAAGCTAAAGAGAAGTGTCCCTTTCGGGGAGGAAAGAAGGACTTATCTGGGGGTGCATGCAGACTTCAATAGACATGACATGCTTCTTGGACTTGGTGCCCGATCCGCACACACTATCCCAACTTCTCATAAACCACATTGCGACCCGTGTTTCAAAACCGAGAAACTTGCCAGGACTCTTTCAATATCAATGGTGGTGAGGGGTTTCTTCTTTTCGATCAACGGCGCCCTTTGCGGGTTTTCGCCAATCGACCTCTCTCATTTCTCTTCTTACCATCGCCTTATAGTGCTCTTTTACGAGTTTTCACTAACAAGACTCTCTCATTTTCAATTTCTCTGCTCACTGTCGACTTATGGTGCCCGTGGGTTTTCACCAATAAGACTCTCTCATTTTATTTCTCTCATCCTGGTTGCATGGGATCCAAACAACTGCGTTCTCTGATTTTGAAAACCTTTTGCCGATTGATCGGAAGGACTTGAACAAGGTTTGGGTAAAAAGAATTGGATCGAATTATAACTTTGGAACCGTTCAGGCGGGATCATCGCCGATCATTATAACATCTGCCCCAGTTTCACTTTTTGGGGAAAACTGGATTTTTATTTTGTTGTGACTGAACCCTAGAGAGAGGCTGCGTACGTATCCGTTCAGAATCAAGTCGAACGTAGTTCAGGGAAAACATTTTGTTTTTGATTTCTTTTGTTTTGTTTTTGTTTTTTTTTTCTTTTCTCTCTTTTTTTTCATTTTTTTCTTTTTTTTTTATTACAAACATCTTCGAGTTCCAAAGAGGGCAATGAAAGAAAGGTAACCGACTCAAAGGGTTAGCAAAAGATTGGAGTGTTTAGGGTAGCGAGAATAAAAGCCTTCGTCATCCCAATAAGACAATGTTATTGCTGCAGAAGGATTAGGCGTAATACCTTTTGACTGCATCCGCATTCACAGCTGTTTCAGGGTCATTCCCTTCAATGTCTCCCAGATACAATGCCCCTTTTGGCAACAACTTTCGGATAATGTATGGACCTTTCCAGTTAGGAGCAAATTTTCCTTTTGCTTCCTGATGATGGGGGAGAATACGCCTCAAAACGAGTTGTCCCACTTCAAAATTTCTAGGCCGCACTTTCTTGTTGTAGGCACGGGCCATTCTTTGTTGATACAACTGCCCGTGGCAGACTGCGGCCATTCGCTTTTCATCGATCAGGGTTAACTGTTCCAGACGGGTTTTGACCCACTCACTGTCATCAATTTCAGCTTCAACAATAATCTGGAGAGAAGGTACTCCAACTTCTGCGGGTATCACGGCTTCAGTGCCATAAACCAATAGGTACGGGGTTGCTCTGACCGATGTGCGCACCGTAGTGCGATACCCCAACAATGCAAAAGGCAACTTTTCATGCCACTGTCTGGAACTTTGAATCATCTTTCTGAAAATCTTTTTGATGTTCTTATTTGCTGCTTCGACGGCACCATTGGCTTTAGGCCAATAAGGAGTAGAGTTCCGATGCGTTATTTTGAATTGTTCGCATATCTCCTCCATCAAATGACTATTCAAGTTTGCAGCATTATCTGTGATGATAGTTGCAAGGATACCGAAACGGCAGATAAGATTGGAGTGCACGAAATCTACCACAGCTTTCTTGGTGACAGATTTGAGCATGATTGCTTCAACCCACTTCGTGAAATAGTCGATGGCGACCAGTATGAATCTGTGTCCATTTGAAGCTTTCGGCTCAATCGGCCCAATGACATCCATGCCCCAAGCAACGAATGGCCAAGGCGCTGACATGGGATGCAGTTCTGTAGGCGGTGCATGAATCAAATCACTGTGCACCTGGCATTGATGACATTTCGGACGAAACTGAAGCAGTCTTTTTCCATAGTCATCCAATAATAACCCGCTCGGAGGATTTTCTTTTCCAAAACATACCCGTTCATATGGGGTCCGCACACTCATGCGTCCACTTCATACATGATTCTCCCGGCCTCTTCAGCGTCAACACATCTTAACAAGTTGAGATCAGGAGTCCTTTTGTACAAGACATCACCGCTCAAGAAGAAACCACTTGCGTGTCGTCTAATGGTCCTCTTTTGGTCTCCACTGGCTTGTTCGGGGTATTCCTTAGTTTTCAGAAATCTTTTGATGTCATGATACCATGGCTGAATATTCTGTTCTACCTCAACCGTATTACAGTAACCGTTCCTTTCCCTGATTTGGATTTCCAAGGGATCAATGTGGGCATTGCCCGGGTATGGCAACATTGAGGCCAAAGTAGCAAGTGCATCAGCTAGTTCATTGTGACAACGAGGGATGTACCTAAACTCTATTGACTTGAATCGCTTGCTAAGATCTTCCACATGTTGCCTGTAGGGAATCAGTTTGACATCTCGAGTCTCCCATTCTCCTTGAGCTTGTCGGATAATCAGATCCGAGTCTCCCATGATTAACAATTCTTCGACATCTTGGTCAATTGCCATGTTCATACCCATAATGCAGGCTTCATACTCGGCAGTGTTGTTTGTGCAGAAAAACCGAAGCCGGGCTGTGGCTGGATAATGTTGAGCAGTGGGTGAGATCAAGATTGCCCCAATTCCAACACCTTTTGCATTTACCGCTCCATCAAAGAACATTTTCCAAGCATTAGTATCTTCGGATATTGCCTCAACTGAATTTACCTCTTCATCCGGGAAGTAGGTGCTCAAAGGTTGGTATTCATCATCAACTGGGTTTTCAGCCAAATGATCTGCTAAAGCCTGGGCTTTCATTGCCGTGCGGGTGACATAGACTATGTCAAATTCAGTGAGCAGGATCTGCCATTTCGCTAACCTTCCCGTGGGCATTGGTTTCTGGAATATGTATTTTAAAGGATCCAACCTGGTTATGAGGTAAGTGGTGTAGGCTTGCAGATAATGCCTCAGCTTCTGAGCGACCCAGGTTAAAGCACAGCAAGTTCTTTCCAACAAAGTATACTTAGCTTCATAACTGGTAAACTTCTTACTCAGATAGTAGATTGCCTGTTCTTTCTTTCCGGTCACATCATGTTGCCCGAGGACACAGCCAAAAGAATTTTCCAAGACTATCAGATACAAAAACAGAGGCCTCCCTGGCTCAGGCGGGACCAAGACTGGCGGATTCGACAGATATTCCTTGATTTTGTCAAAAGCTTCTTGACATTCGTCTGTCCATTTGATTTCCGCATCTTTCTTTAACAACTTGAATATGGGTTCACACGTGGATGTCAACTGAGCAATGAACCAGCTGATGTAGTTCAATCTACCCAATAAGCTCATCACATCCTTCTTGGTTCTCGGAGGAGGCAAATCCCGAATAGACTTTATCTTGGTTGGGTCTAACTTGATGCCCCTCCGACTGACTATGAATTCCAAGAGTTTGCCAGACGGTACCCCAAATACACATTTGGCTGGGTTTAGCTTCAAATCATATTTGCGTCGCCATTCAGAGATGTTCCTCAAGTCCCGAACGTGGTCGTCCTAAGTCTTGGATTTGATAATCACATCATCCACATACACCTCTATCTCTTGGTGCATCATATCATGAAAAATGGCAGTCATGGCCCTCATGTAGGTTGCCCCGGCGTTTTTCAAACCAAAAGGCATGACCCTATAACAGTACGTGCCCCATGGTGTGGTGAAAGCCGTCTTTTCCGCATCCTCTTCATCCATCAACACCTGGTGATATCCTGCATAACAATCCACGAAAGACTGTATCTCATGTTTGGCGCAGTTATCAACAAGGATGTGGATGTTCGGCAAAGGGAAATTGTCCTTGGGACTTGCTTTGTTCAAATCTCTGTAATCCACACACACTCGAGTCTTCCCGTCCTTCTTTGGAACTGGAACTACATTGGCTAACCATGTGGTGTATCGGACTACTCGGATCACCCCCGCTTTTAACTGTTTTGTGACCTCTTCTTTAATCTTGTCACTGATATCAGTTTTAAATTTTCTTTGCTTTTGCTGGACAGGGGGATAATCGTGGTAAGTTGGCAACTTGTGAACCACCAAATCGACACTCAGTCCTGGCATGTCATCATATGACCAAGCAAACACATCTTTGAATTCAAACAAGAGTTGGATCAATGCGTCCCGAGTTTTCTCATCTGTGTGAATGCTTATCTTGGTTTCCCTGACTTCTTCAACACTACCCAAATTGACCGGTTCAGTATCATTTAAGTTCGTCTTAGGTTTATTCTCAAATTGTTCCAATTCTCAATTTATTTCCCTAAAAGCCTCTTTTTCATCATATTCCGGTTCTTGGTTCATTATTTCACAGTTAGACAGTGTGTTTGAATCTGGGCATGAAGTCCGCAAGCATGTCATGTTATTTAAAGCCGCATTATTAGAATTGAAAGAAGAAACAAAAGAGAAAAATAACAAAAATCAAAAAGAATAAAGAAAGATGAACGATGAAATATTGATTTCATTTCTTTGAATTTGAAGATAATAGGGTTTACATTGGAAATTAAAGACGAGAAATTAAACAAAAACATCCGAGTTACACCCTGAAATAACTCGCGATGCAGAAAAAGTGGCAGGACTGGACTACCGAGACTCCCGCCTGATTGGGAATGGAGTAGCCTTCCAATTTTGCAGTTTGGCACTGGGTCCCATGTATAGCACCTCAGCGGTGCTTGAGCCTTCCCCTGGTTGGACCATGTGGGTTTCATAGAGCATCTGCCTCATAGCCCCACAGATTTCTTCAATTTCCTCGGTCGTGAAGGCCTCATCTTCCTCTTCTACATTGTACTTGGGCCTGACAAAGGTTTCATAAAGATGCGGAATCGGCTGAGGCAAGACCCAACCATTGTTCTTTCTTTCATCCGCCCATTTTCCATCAGCTGATGTGGGTTGGAAACCTACCCTAAAGAACTTCTCACTAGCAGTCAGGGTGATCGGTTTAGCGATTCCTTGCAACGATATCCCGAGCCCCTTCCCGGGTTTGTAGCCATGCCTGATCATTTCTTTGGCCACCATAATTGATGCATTTGAAAGAAAGGGTTGAGGGCAAGGGTTTCCCTCTTCACACTGGTCCACGACCACAATCTCAAAAGCCTGATAAACTATGTGTTCACTTCCCTCTCTAGCTTCAAGACAAGGGACTGACGGGTCCCGATAGATCGATTGCTCATCTTCCCCGTGAACTACAATCTCCTAATCTTCATGTTCGAATTTCACCATTTGGTGGAGAGTAGAAGGCACATCCCCTGCTGCATGAATCCATGGTCTTCCCAACAGGAAATTATAGGAAGTATCCTGTCCAAGACCTGAAAGGTCACCTCAAAGTCCACCGGGCTAATAGTCAAAATCAGACCAATCTCGCCAATTGTATCTCTTTTTATGCCATCAAAAGCACGCACACAGATGTTGTTGGGTATGATTCTCTCAGTGCCGATTTCCATACGCTGCAGAGTTGAGAGTAGGCAAATATCTACCCCAAAACCACCATCTAGCATGACCCTTTTCACATAATACCCTTTGCATTTCACTGTCAGGTGGAGGGCTTTGTTGTGTGCATCCCCTTCCGGGGGCAAATCATTCTTGCTGATTGATTGTAAAGAACCTTTCTGCCATCCTCTCCAACTGTTCTACAGTGGTTTCAATGGGTACATATGCTTCATTAAGAGTTTTGGTCAACACTTTTTGGTGCTCAGTTGAGTTCATTAGCAGGGACAACAGAGAGACTTGAGCAGGGGACTTTCGAAGCTGGTCGATTACCTCATAGTCTGCCATTTTCATTTTCTGAAAGAAAGCCTCTGCTTCCTCAGCACTCACTGGCTTCTTAGGTGGGAAACGCTTCTTCGTGGCATTATTTACTTCCTCCAGATTGAGGTACTTCTCAGTTGGGTTATTTTCCTTAATTTCTCCCAAGATCTCTTTGCCTTTGTAAGTTACTACTGATTTGTTATAGTTCCATGGCACAGCGGTGGGATCTGTCATGGGCCTTTGTGGTGCGCGGCCAATAACCACGGGCTCATTCAGCCTTGGTGGAATTATTGGCCCCCGCATCACGTAGGTCCCCTTGGGCACATACATTTGAGCTCCCTTGTTTAGCTCAAACCTCATAGGAGGACTCAATGACATCTGTTCTTTCTTGCGGCCTCGAGGGACATAGAGAACGACATCTTTGGAGGGCGCTGCCCCAGTTTCAACTTCCACTTTCTT
>NW_017671464.1:283864-292599 GCF_001879085.1 Nicotiana attenuata | reverse complement strand
ATGGGCTTTTGAAAAATATACTTCAAAGGGTCTAACCGAGAGATGAGATAGGTAGTATATGCTGACAAGTAATGTTTCAACTTTTGCGCTACCCAGGTTAAAGCACAACACGTCCTCTCGAGTTGAGTGTATTTTACCTCATATGATGTGAACTTCTTGCTGAGGTAGTAAATCGCCTGCTCTTTCCTTCCTGTGATGTCATGCTGCCCCAGTACACAACCAAAAGAATTGTCCAACACCGTCAGGTAAAGGATCAAGGGCCTTCCTGGCTCTGGCGGGACCAACACAGGTGGACTAGCCAAATACTTCTTAATCTTGTCAAATGCTGCTTGACATTCGTCTGTCCATCTGACCGCAGCATCTTTCTTTAGCAGCTTGAAAATGGGCTCACAAGTAGTTGTAAGCTGGGCAATGAACCTGCTGACCAAGATTAAAGCCATCCAAGCAAACTCATCACATCTTTCTTGTTCCTTGGCGGCGGTAGCTCCTGGATGGCTTTAATCTTGGATGGGTCTAATTCAATACCGCGCCGACTCACCACAAATCCCAACAACTTCCCCGATGGGACTCCAAACGCACACTTTGCTGGATTAAGCTTGAGGTTGTACCTGCGGAGTCTCTGGAAAAATTTCCTCAAATCCCTAACATGGACACATTGTTTCCTCGACTTTATGATCACGTTGTCCACATAGACCTCGATTTCCTGATGTATCATGTCATGGAACATGGTAGTCGTTGCCCTCATATACGTTACCCCTGCGTTCTTCAACCCAAATGGCATGACCCTGTAACAATACGTTCCCCAAGGCGTGATGAATGCTGTCTTTTTCGCATCCTCCTCATCCATCAAAATCTGGTGATAGCCCGCATAACAATCCACGAAGGAACCAATCTCATGTTTGGCACAATTGTCAATCAATATATGGATTTTGGAAGTGGGAAGTTGTCCTTCGGGCTCGCCTTATTGAGATCATGGTAATCAACACATACTCTGGATTTCCCATCTTTCTTTGGTACTGGCACCACATTAGCTACCAGGTAGGATATCGAGTAACCCGTATGACTTTCGCCTCAAACTGCTTAGTCACCTCTTCCTTAATTTTCACACTGATATCTGTTTTGAATTTCCTCAACTTCTGCTTGACAGGGGGGCATTCCGAATAAATGGGCAATTTGTGGACCACCAGATCAGTACTCAAACCCGGCATATCATCATATGACCATGCGAAAACATCTTTGTACTCAAACAACAATTTAATTATCTCCTCCCTGAGCGGGGCTTCCAAATGGACACTTATTTTTGTTTCTCGAACATTTTCCTGATCCCCTAGATTGATTGCCTCTGTGTCATTCAAGTTAGGTTTGGGTTTTTCCTCAAATTGATCTAATTCTTAACTGATTTCTTCCAAAGCTTCCTCGTCATCGTATTCCCCCTCGCCATCACACTCAATTTCTTGTATTACTATTTCACATTGATTATCAAGACTAGGCCGGAGACTCCTCATGCATGACCCATCATTGAAACCAGCATAAAAGGGACTGTACAAGAGAGAAAAGAAAACAAAATAAAGGCTATCAGGGATGAAGAGAGAAGGAAATTGCATTTCATTAAAATTGTAAGATAACAAGGTTTAACTCATCCAAGTGGACGGAACATAGAAATCTGAATTACAACCCTGGAAATAATCCAGTTTTAATACTCAAAGGAAAATCAAAAACTAACTACCACGACTCCTTCCGAGTTGGAAGAGGAGTAGCTTCCCAGTTATTGAGCTTGGCCTGAGACCCCACGAACTGCACATCAACTTTACTCGGACCTTCGCCTGGTTCCACCATGTTCAGTTCATCAAACACCCTTTCAAACTTTTCGATCACCTCTTTGTTAGGTTCTATCACCATAGAATTTGGTAGTGCTGTTGCTGGACATCGTTTAGTACCAGGCCGGACGAAGGAACGGGAGAGGCGAGGAATAGGTTTTGGGAGGGTCCACACTCTCTTTTTCATCTTTTTGGCTCTCCTTATGTCAGCAGTAGTGGGTTTGAAACCTAGCCTGAAAGTGTCCAGATTTTCGGGAAGAGACACTGGCTGTATGATTCCCTGCAGTGAAGCACCCAACCCCTTTCCGGGCAAGAATCCATTCCTTATCATCTCTGAGGCTACCATAACAGATGCGGTAGCTATCTTGGGCATAGGAACACACTCCCCTTCCGGGATTTTATCAACTGGCACTGTGTCCATGACTTGGTACACCCACGGACCTTTGTCATTTTCAACTTCCTCGAAGGATGTAATAGCATTACAAGAATTGTCCTCTCCATGGACCACGATCTCCTGCCGATCCCATTCAAATTTGACCATTTGATGCAAAGTAGACGGTACTGCCTTTGCGGCATGAGTCCAGGGCCGTCCCAATAAAAGATTGTAGGAAACACTGACATCGAGCACTTGAAACTCCATAGTGAACTCCACAGGTCCTATTGTTAGCTCCAACACAATATCTCCCACTGTGTCTTTCCCTCCGCCGTCAAATCCCCGTACACAGATGCTATTGTTATGAATTCTTTCCCTGTCAACTTTCAACTTTTCTAGAGTGGAAAGAGGGCAAATGTTTGCACTAGACCCATTATCAATTAGCACCCGAGTTACCACAGAATCTTCACACTTCACTGTGAGGTAAAGGGCTCTATTATGTTCAGTTCCTTCCAATGGCAACTCATCATCAGAAAATGTTACCCTGTTCACCTCAAAAATTTTGTTTGCAATCTTCTCAAGATGATTCATAGTGATTTTATCTGGCACATGAGCTTCGTTTAGAATCTTCATCAACGCCCGGCGGTGTTCATTCGAATGGATCAATAAGGACAATAATGAGATCTGTGCCGGGGTTTTTCTCAATTATTCCACAATCGAATAGTCCTGAGCCTTCATCTTTTTCAGGAACTCTTCTGCTTCTTCTTCAGTAACAGCCCTCTTTGTCGGTGCCGGATTGTCTTTAGCTGCTTTAACCTTTCTCAATTCCTCAGGGGCGAAGCACCTCCCTGATCTAGTCAACCCATGAGTTTCGCACACTTCTTCTTTAATTTCCTTTCCTTGGTACATCACAGTCACCCTGTCATAATTCCACGGGACGGCTTTCTCACTAACCACAGGCAACTGGGTCACCGGTTTAATGATAACTGGTTCTGTTCGAGCGCCTTTTACAACCAACACAGGCTTAACAATTGCTCCTGGTATTGTCACCTTAACAGGCTCTGGTTTTATCACTGGTTCACTGACTGTCCGGTCTACTACGACCAAGGCTTTCCCATCAACCAATTTCTCATTTGCTTTATTTTCACTTGCCTTAATCATCATCACAGTTTGTGACGGCTTCTTGTATTCTCCCTTCTGCACTAACTCGATCATGTGAGCCTCATGATGAATTAGTAGCGGATTCTGCGTGATATTGGGAGTCTCCGGAGCCTGCACCTCAATTCTTCGTGTATCAATAAGTTCCTGAATGGCATTTTTCAGATGCCAACATTTCTCCGTGTCATGTCCAGGCGCTCCTGAGCAATACTCACAGTTTACTGAATGGTCCAGGTTCCTTGGGGGAGGGTTTGGTAATTTGGGTTCGATCGGGTTCAACATGCCCAACTGCCTTAATCTGTGGTACAGGCTAGTATAAGATTCACCCAAGGGAGTGAAAGTCTTCTTCTTTTGCGACCTATCATTCTTAAATGTGGGATTGGGTTGGAAACCGGCTCCAGCGGCATTTCTGTTGGTTCTTGGGGGTGGGTAAGCGTTTTGAGATGGGTAAGTATTTTGGGGAGTGGGTGCACGCCATTGTGCACAGGTAGGAGGTTGGGGGTATGTCTGGGCATGATGGACGGAGCAATGGGGAGTAGGAGGTGGGTAGTAATGCTGTGGTGGGCCATATGGAGTGTGTGGGTAAGCTTGGGGGTGAGGGCGAGGTTGGTGATAATATGGTGACGGACTCCTGGACCAAACCCTTGATTCCAGTACTGCCACTTCTTCTTTCTTCTTCTTTCCCAATATTCCTCCGGTGCCGCTTTGAATAGCCTGCGTAGTTGCTTTGAGTGCCGAATAGCTCATAATCTTGTTAGACTTGAGACCCTCTTCCACCATACTTCCCATCTTTACAACCTCATTGAATGTTTTCCCCACCGCGGACACCAGATGACCATAGTAGGTTGGCTCCAACGCCTGAAGGAAATAATCAACCATCTCATTCTCTTTCATCGGAGGATCAACTCTTGCTGCCTGTTCTCTCCAATGGAAACCGTACTCTCTAAAGCTTTCTTCGGGCTTCTTCTCGATTTTGGTCAGGGACAGACGGTCCGGGACAATTTCGAGATTGTATTGAAAATGACATGCAAATGCTTGAGCCAGGTCGTCCCAGGTGTACCATCGAGCATGATCTTGTCGTGTGTACCACTCTAACGCTGCTCCACTTAAGCTTTGACTAAAGTAAGCCATTAATAGCTCAACTTTTCCTCCAGCTCCCCTCATCTTGCTGCAGAATCCCCTTAGGTGGGCCACTGGATCACCATGGCCATCATACAAATCAAACTTTGGTAACTTGAACCTTGCTGGTAGCTGGACATCGGGAAACAAGCACAAATCTTTGTAGGCCACACTGACTTGGCCACCCAATCCTTGCATGTTCCTGAAGGATTGCTCCAGGCTTTTAACTTTTCGAAACATCTCTTCCTGTTCCGGGTCCTTAAGCGGCTTATCAGTTTCCACCGGGAGCTCAAAGCGAGGAGTGTAGGAATGTGGCTCAGGAGCTTTAAAGGTAGGCTCGGGAAGGTAGTACTGGCTGTCGTGAGTTGGAAACAATGGCTCACTGGAAGATCTTTGCAACGTGGCAGGTGGAGGCGCCACAAATACTGGAGCAATTGGTGGTGGAGGACATGGAATTTGTTTGGGTGGTGGTGGTGGTGTCTGAGAGGTGGTTCCGTAGTACTGCTGGTAAGTAGGGAAAGCAGGAGATGAGTTCACTGTGGGAAGATCTTGGGGTTGAGCTGGTGGTGGGAGGTAATTGGGGTTGNCAATCCTTGCATGTTCCTGAAGGATTGCTCCAGGCTTTTTACTTTTCGAAACATCTCCTCTTGCTCAGGGTTTTTGGGAGGCTTCTCTTCTTCAGCTGAGAGATTAAAATGGGGAGCGTAAGAGCATGGTTCTGGGGGTTTGAAGGTGGGTTCGGGTGGGTAATAGTGGTTTTCATGGGTTTGGAACAGAGGTTCACTAGAGGATCTGTGTAATGCGGCGGGTGGAGGAGCCACGAATACTGGAGCAATTGGTGGTGGATGACATGGAATTTGTTTGGGTGGTGGTGGTGGTGGCGTCTGAGAGGTGGTTCCGTAGTACTGCTGGTAAGTAGGGAAAGCAGGAGATGAGTTCACTGTGGGAGGATCTTGGGGTTGAGCTGGTGGTGGGAGGTAATTGGGGTTGGCAGGATAGACTGGTGGTGGATGTCCCTTCGACCAGGCCTGGTACATCTCGGCCATTTGTTGCTTTAGTTTATACATCTCCTCCCTCATTGTATTAACGTCCACTGCCTCCTCCTCTCTGGATGGGTCGACAATGCTTGCTTCTAAATCCTGATTGGTCATGTTTGACTTGTCCTTGGAGCGGGTGTTGTAAGGATGGGTTGCCAGAATGCCAGTCAGCTTAAACACCTACCTGGACTCATCAACAACAACTTTGTTAGCGGTTAGGGCATTAACAAATAGATAACCGCACATTGATGGGTGGATGCACCTAAGCAGTCAACCGTTTCTATTATGTCTCTGTTCATTCACATGCGTCATCCCGGCTTTCCATTTCTTTTCTTGCCAATTAGTTCTCACTCTTATCTTTCCCTTTTTACTTTGTTTTGCTCTCCCTCTTTTGGTTCTCTTTCCTTTGGTTTTTCCCCTGTTTGTATCATTCCTTTCTGGTTTTCCCTTTTATTATTTAGAAACGGTCGAATCCTATGGAGATTGCCTACGTATCACGACCCTGCGTGAATCAGACCAAGCGTAGTTCGTGAAAAATAAATGCAAAGTAGGAGCAGGATATTTTTTGTAATTTCAATTTTATTGATAGCAAATCTGTTTATTACAAAGACTCAAAACAACTAACAGACTCTAAGAACTACCAACTCCATCATCCCTATTCTAATTTAAACTGACTGTCGTTTAACGAAAAGGAGATACAGACTCTGGTAAAAGAAAACCAAAATGACCTAACTCCAAAAAGGAAAACAGACTCGGAAGACAAACTTTTTTTTTAGTAGAAGAAGGAGTGCAAACTCAAAGACAATTACGAATACATTAAAGCTCCTGGTGCCCGCGGGACATCATTCGGTCTCGCCGCGGGCCTATATGCAAGTTCCCTTTGAAGTCTGTCCAGGTCGTTCATTATCTGCTTCACAAATATCATTACTGATGCAAAGAAGGTGGTACGGGTCATATTCTCGCACATCTGATATTTCCTGGTAATGGAATGAGCAACGGTTAAGATTCTCTCTCGGATTCTTCCTTTCTCTTGAAGCAAACGCCCTATCTGTTGGGCCCTAGCCTCCAAAGTCCGCTCAGTCGCCTGGCTTTGTTCCCGGAGTTGTTGCAACTCCATTTCTAACTGTGCCAATGCCATGTAACAATGTTTTCTATCGACTTTGAATTCTTTTGCCTGTTTGATCATTCGGTTTTCTGTGGCAATGACCTTTTCCTTTAATCGTGTGACCTCATTGTCATATTCTTCTTTTAACTGTTTAACCATGCGGGCCCGTTCTTTTGCATTTTTAGCCAATTGTTTTCGGACCCCAGCTAATTCCTTTTCTGCCTTGTTGCAGTCAAAACTGTAGTCGTTCACCTTTTGTCTTAGATTTGCTATAAGCTTTGCATCTTTGGCACTTCTGACAGGATTATCGGCCTCTAACTTCATTTTTTAGATTTGGGCTCGCAAGGCTTCATTCTCTTTGGCCAATTGTTTTTCTCACCTTCATCAGCCGCGGCTTGCAAGCTATTCTCAAATCGGAGGTCCTGGACCTGTTTTTCCAATGCTCCTATGCGGGCCCTATACTCATTTTCTTTAGTTAACCAATCCCACTATTCCCGTGATGACTCAGCAAATTCCTGGATGTGCGGTCGTTTGGCCGGTCTTCTGAATGCAACGTCCCTTCTATACCAAGACTGATAATCAGGCAACACTTCTCCTTTGGCTCGATCTCGAAGACAAGTGTTCGCCGTCAAATATTGACATTCGCTCCAGCCTTGGCGGACCATTGCTTCAGGAAACTGGCCATCAGGGCCAATCTCAACCACTTGCAAACTAAGATTATCATCCTTGGGTACTATCTGGCATCTCCCCAGCTGCCTCAACACTCGATACGGTGCGTAAGGTTGAATGCTTCTAAGCCCCATCAGAAGGAAATGTGGTCGGGCTGCTGGCATATATACGATTTCATCAACGGGTAACCATCCCAGTGTCCACTCTATTTGGCTAGCAGTGAGAGACCGAAAATATGTTGTCCAACCCGTGACTCCTTCTGGCAATTCGGCCCCTTTAATCCTCGTGTAAAACTCTTCTATGCATGTTTTTTCTGGAGACCCGTAGCTCAAAAACTGAGGGCGATGACACAGATGCTCGATCATCCATATTTTTAACAATAGATTGCAGACCTCGAAGAATGCTTCCCCGGCCTTGCAGGCTGTAAGAGCACGGAAGATGTCGGCCAATATCATAGGTGCAAGTGTACTTTTGGCTTGAGTAATTAACGTGCTCAGGACCCCAGCTATTTTTATGTCGATGTTCCCATCCTTCCTTGGAAATACTAAAAGTCCCAGGAAAGCTACCATAAAGGCGAAACGTCGATGCTCCTCCCACTTCTGGCGGTTTCCTTTGCTACATATCTTACTTTCTAGGTTGTTGAACCCCCCGATATGGCCATATCGATGATATATGAAGCTCAGAGTACAAAAGCCATTTGCCAGACTGTGTTATGGACAGTTCTGACTATCTTCAAAGAATCTAGAAATCTGTGCACGGCTACAACTCTGGGGGCAACCAAGTATTTGTGCCTCAACGGAACCTCATCCTTTCCAATGTAGCCAGCTATTTCCTCTAATGTCGGGGTAAGCTCAAAGTCCGAAAAATGTAACACATTATGTGCTGGGTCCCAACATGTAACTACTGCTCTAATAATATCTCCCCGAGGCACAATATCGAGCAAACCGATAAGCCCTTTCAAATGTTTCTTGACTGCATCTTGCCCTTCTCCGCCTAAATCGTTCCACCACAGACGTAACTCCAAAGGGATTTTATGCATGACTGAAAATAATTCATTTTGAGTCGTGCTCATCCTGCACATTTATTAAGGTGATTTTAATCACTTATTTTGACCTAAAAGAGAAAAATGGCACAATCTCTGTTCAAATTTCCAATTTAAACAAACAGCCGGTATTGCGGATACGGTCTTTCAGCACTTCATAAAGAAGATTTTAAGGCTGTGCCTGCTAACCGTTAAAAAATGACTCAGGGTGGCTGTTCTTGCAAAAACAGCCTTCCGGCGCCCTTTTGGGGACATTCGGCTTATTTTAAACAAGAATGGCGGCACCCGACTTATTCATGATGAAATTAAAAATTTTGGCATTTTTGGCTATTTTTGAAAAAGGGGAGGTTGGACCCGATGAGGGTTGCCTACGTATCTCACATCCGGTGAGAATCAAACCAGCGTAGTTCGGGCA
>NW_017671464.1:240033-283350 GCF_001879085.1 Nicotiana attenuata | reverse complement strand
ATTCAGAGTCGCCACTTGGGAGATTAATGGTGTCCCAAGTCACCGGTTGAATCCCGATCCGAGGAAATTATGACTCTATTAACAGTCCGCGAACCAGAACTCCGAGTAAGGAATTCTGTTAACCCGGGAGAAGGTGTTAGGCATTCCCGGATTCCGTGGTTCTAGCACGGTCGCTCAACTGTTGTATTTTCTTTTATCTGATTTTAAAACATATTCTAACCTATGTGCCTTTTATTTTAACCGCTTTTATTTTATGTCTTTTTAATAAGAATTGCAACGTCGCGAAAATGTATCTCGAACCACGTCACACCAGTGCACCCGTGGCTTTTGACGCATTTCGACTTCGTTGAGATTTAGATTTGGGTCACATAAATGTGCACCCGCATTCAGGAAGGTAATATTATTAAAATACGCGCCTAAAGCAACTACGCTTTTATTATCTTTGGGGAAAACCGTGAAATTCGCTAAACGGTTCACCCGAATTCTAAGTATTTTTTATAGCATTTATTGAGGGCCCCGCAATTTATATTTTTATCTGGCGAGGCTCGTCTCATCATTTATTTAAAGGTCAATCCTAAAACGGCTATGATTTTCTATTGGGCTTCGACTCTATCAATAAAAGAAAAGTCTTATTTTAACATTGTTTAGGAATTATTGTACTTGGGTCCATGTGCCCTCATGAAAACAGATCCTTATCATGTTGGGCCTTGCAAGCAACCCTCATAAAAAAAAACTATTAATCAGATATGCCCAAAGGGCGAGCCAATTATGGGCCTGGACTGAAAGGGGTAATTACAGACAGCCGTTTGGGCCTGGCAGTCGAACCCAGTAAGGCACATTCCCTTGACAACTTATGGTTTAACTCAGTCAATAGACGTTCTGAAATTCAAGTCCATTCAGTTGTGAGAATTCAACCTAAACAATCACTAATGACAATTCAATTTAACAAGGGAATTTGTTAATACAGTTATTTGCACGTTTCCTGATTTTATATGGAAGCTATAGGTGATTACTAAAAAAAAGGATTTGAAACCTGAATCACAGAATCAAATACATTTACAATACACACACTGACTAATAATCTGATTGTATCGTTTTTGCATCAACATGCTGAAACTTAGAAACTACTTGACTACAATGAGATTTAAACAATCAACTCCAACTTTGTTAAATCTATTTGTACTACATTTGTTATACTAAAGTGTGAAATAGTCCAAACCATCCGAAATAGTCCAAAATAACAGTTCAGTCTTAGTTACAAACCATGATCTACTGAAATTCATGAGATTATATGAGATATAACACAAAATTATCAGGAACTATGCTGCATTTCACTCATCTCCACAAACTCGTAAGCTACATTGAAGCAGTTTCAAAATGTGTACCTGAGAATTGAATCACAACAGAAGAATAGGAGATCAGCAACAGAATAATAGGCAGCAGCACACTGATGCTTAGCACAGCTCAGAAAATACACCAGCAATCCAGAAATGATTTCAAAAACCAGCAGATTCAAGAACAATTTCGAAAACTAGCTTGAACACACCCACAGAAACTCAAAATCAATTTGAATAAACCCAAAACCACTCGAAAAACCAATCAGTAAACCTCAGAGGAACCTCAGCAATCAGCAGAGCAGAGAGTTGATCAAAATTAACCAAAGATCAATGCAACAGTGCTTATATTTTGTTTATTTTTTGTTGCATTTTTATTTTGTTTTAACTAAGAACTGAAAGAAGATTTTGATCTCAGATTTGAATTCTCAGATCTGAAACTTGAAGAGTGATTTTTTGGGGGAAATTTTTGGGGTTCCCAAACTTGTTATACAAGGCAAATGAATGCCTATTTATAGGCAAACTTAGGGTCCAATTTCAGATTTTCACTTTACCCATTAGTCCCTATTTTATTTCTATTTTTACCCTTTATTTTCTGACTTGTTACACAAGTAGCTACCCTAAGTTTACTGAATTTCAGTTTAAAACCCCTTCCAGAAAGTCCTAGGGGGTTCTATTCTGATTTTTCTACCCTTAGAATCCCTAAACTACCCTTGTATTAATTCTTAAATTACTATTTCTAATAAAACTACCCTTTTTCCATGCCCAAAATACCCTTTAACTATACTGTAATTATTATTAGCCTATTTCATATGCCCAAACACCCCTGAATTACTAACCTTGACTAACATCTACCAGCTATAACCAAGTTAGCCCAAAGTGAACTTAATGACTAATTAAGACTAATCAATGAAACTCAAACTATAACTTTTGACAGACAATCAGAATTAAACCAATTAAACTAACAACCATGTTTATTTAGTCAAACCCAACATCCAATTTTAGTTATGCATCAACAGCTACTGATCAACTACTTGAACAAATATGGATCCAAAACACCAAATCAGACTATCAGCATCAAATTGTTATTATCAGAAGAAGAGCAAACATATCAACTTGAATCAAAACTAATCAGAAAATCTAATTAACTATCAGTTGGTTGCCTTAAACGGACATTTGAACACTTAAACTGGCAAAGGTAAGATAAAATTCAAATAAGAATTAACAAAACTAAAACTCTAACTAATCACAGAAAACAACACAAAATTGACTAACAACTAACAAAACCAGAAACTCATGAGAACAAAGAAAAGAAATAATAAACCGAGAAGAGAAACTTACTGATTTTGGACTCTACAAGAACTACCCTTCGAAATTGGTTTCCAGTTAATATTATATGTCTATTTTGTCAAGAATAGGGCTATAATATTAACTAGAACTCAATCGCCTTTGCAAATTCCCAAAAGCCCAGGAAGCCTAGATTTAATATTTGTGAATTTGCAATTGGATCTGAAGAAAAGCGGTTTGGGATTTGGGTTGGGGAAGATGAAGAGAGTATAGGGTATGAGTTTGAAGTGATTTGGGGCGGCGCCGCCATCGGAGGAACTTGTGGCGGCGCTAGGGTTTTGCAGATTCGAAGAACTCCGGTGCGATTTGAGGAGGATTATTTACGGATTGGTGATGAGGAGATGGAGGAGGTTTGGTGGTGTAAATTTGGACCGATTTTGGCGATGTCGCCGCCGCGGACGGCGGAGACGGCGACAATACTTTCAGTTATTCGACGGCCTCCAGTGGGATTCGAAAGAGGATAATGGCATATTCGTGACGAGGACGTCAAGGCGGTATAGGGGTGTGAATCTGGGAGCCATCGGAGAAAGTGACATTTTCTCCGGCGGCGGCGTTGGTGGCGTTACAGGGGTGAGTACGAGGAAGAAGCAGATGTCTCTAGGGTTAGGATTATTTTCAGACCATTTTAACTAATAATAAGATGGCACCAGGGCCGTTATATTAAAGGGGATGAAGGGCCAGGATTGATCAACGCCAAAACGGCGTCGTTTCGGGGAGTCGTTGAATCGGACTGGGTCAGGGAAATGGGTTGGGCTGGGTCCGTTTGATTTTTATTTGGGCTGAGGTTTGGTTAAATTGAAATGAGCCCAATTTTGGTCTCTTATTAAGACCACCCTTTTGTAATTTTTCTTTTGTTTCCTCTTTTTTATTTCTTTTATTTAATTCTTTGTATTTCAATTTGTATTTTTATATTTTCTAATTTTGTTAAAATGCTAAACTAAAACTTAAAACCAAATTAAAATTAGATTTCCTAATTTCCATACACTAATTCCTAATTTAAATGCCAACTAAGACACTAAAATGCAAAAAGGACCACTTTTTTCATTTTCTTTGTATTTTATTCTAAAACAACTTAATTACTAATCTAAAATGTGAACTTAAATTTTAAATGCAAATGCCAAGTATATTTTTGTATTTTTTCACCGATTAAAATGCACAAATAAAGTGCAAACAATTAACACAAAATTCACAAAGTTGCAAAAATAATGAAAGAGATCATTTGTTTGAATTTTGGGAATAATTTTCACATAGGGCAAAAATCACGTGCTCACACTTGTGACCAACGTATAGATACTCGTCACACATGCCTATACGTCGTACTCAACAAGAAGCAAATAGAAAATAGGACACAACTCCTAATCCCTCAAGCTAAGGTTAGACCGAACACTTACCTCGAACTTCCACGGCCAACTCAAGCCTCAAACACCACTTTTCCTTTTGAAGTTGGCTCCAAATCGATTGTATCTACACATAATAGACTTAATAACATCAATAAACACTAAACAATCTAATTCCAATGCTTAATTATAACTTTCTAATCATTCTTCCCAAAAAGTCAAAAATTGACCCCGGGCCCGCTTGGTCAAAACACGAGGTTCGGACCAAAACTCGATCACCCATTCACCCACGAGCCCGAATATATAATTTATTTTGAAATCCTACCCCAAAACGAGGTCAAATTCCCAAATAATCAAAAAGCCCTAACTCTACCCAAATCCCTAATTTTCTACCCTTAATCTCATGTTTTAGGCCAAGAAATCTAGTGGGTGTTGATGAAAATGGACGAAAACGAGATTAGGATTACATACCTATGAAGCTATGGTGAAGTTCCTCTTCAAAAATCGCCCAAGAGGTATGGAGAAGGTGAAGTTTACGAAAAATGGTGGAATTCCCGTAATGTATTCTGTTTTTAAACTTAAAGATAACTGGGCGAATTTGGTCTATGAGTTCGCGACAGGCTTACCGCGTTCGCGAGGAGCTAGGCTTGAGAGACCTTCGCGTTCGCAAAATTGGGCTCGCGTTCGCAGAGCCTTGACCCCTCGAGCCTTCGCGTTCGTGGGGGCCGCGTTCGCATAAAGTAAAATGTGAACCCCTCCCCCAGGCCTTTAACCTTACGCATTCGCGAGTGCTTGGTCGCGTTCGCGAAGGGTACTCCCTCAGCCTCGCGTTCGCGTCACCAGCTTCGCGTTCACGAAGAAGAAATTTGGCACATGGGAGATTTGCCTTACACGTTCGCGATTGGGCCCACGCGAACGCAAAGAACAAAATCCCTAGGCACTGAACAGCAAAAATCTGCAACTTTTTATGAGTTCAAAACTTCCTGAAACCCATCCGAAACTCACCCGAGCCCTCGGGGCTCCAAACCAAACATACTTACTAACTCAAAAACATCATATGGACTTATTCGTGTAATCAAATCACCAAAATAACATCATTACATCGAATTAATTCTCAAAATCAATGAAATTTCTCAAAAACTTCTTTAAACATCAAATTTTGCATTTAAGGTCCGAATCATGTCAAATGGATTTCGTTTCTTACCAAACTTTACCGACAACACATATAAATCATATTGAACCTGTACCGGGCTCCGAAACCATAATACGGGCCCGATACAATAGATTTCACATAGCATTTAACTTTCAAAAACTTTTATATTTTTCAAAAAACAATTTCTTTTAAAAATTCGTTTCTCGGACTTGGGACCTCGGAATTCGATTCCGGGCATACTCCCAAGTCCCATATTTTTCCACGGGCCCTCCGGGACCGTCAAATCACGGGTCCGGGTCCATTTACCCAAAATATTGACCGAAGTCAACTTAAATGCATTTTAAGCCAAAATTTCAATATTTTTCACAGATTTTCACATAATAGCTTTCCGGCTAAGCGCCCGAAATGCGAACGTAAATCGAGGTGAAGCTGTACGAGGTTTTTTTGGCCTCAAAATGCAAAATTCATTTTAAAAAAAGTGATGACCTTTTGGGTCATCACATTCTCTACCTCTAAAACAACCGTTCGTCCTCGAACGGACATAAGAAGGAAGTACCTGAGTAGGGGAAAAGATGGGGATGACGGCTCCGCATATCGGACTCAGACACCCAGGTTGATGCCTCAGCAGGCTGACCTCTCCACTGAACACGAACAGAAGGAAAACTCTTCGACCTCAACTAACGAGCCTGCCGGTCTAGAATAGCTACATGCTCCTCCTCGTAAGACAAGTCCTTGTCCAACTGGACAGTGCTAAAATCTAACACGTGGGATGGATCGCCGTGATATTTCTGAAGCAGGGACACATGAAACACTGGATGCACGGCTGATAAGCTAGGCGGTAATGCAAGTTTATAAGCCACAACTCCCACTCGATCAAGAATCTCAAACGGGCCAATGAACCTGGGGCTAAGCTTGCCCTTCTTCCTAAATCTCATCACTCCCTTCATAGGTGACACTCGAAGCAATACCCGCTCACCGATCATGAAAGCCAAATCTCGAACCTTGCGGTTGGCATAACTCCTTTGCCTGGACTAAGCTGTAGGAAGCCTATCCTGACCTTGTCCAAGGCATCCTGAACCAGATCTGTACCCAACAACTGAGCTTCCCCTGGCTCAAACAATCCAACCGGAGACCGACACCGCCTACCATATAAAGCCTCATAAGGAGCCATCTGAATACTTGACTGGTAGCTGTTGTTGTAGGCAAACTCTCCAAAAGGAAAAAATTGATCCCATGAGCCTCCAAAGTCAATGACACAAGCTCGAAGCATATCCTCCAAATTTTGAATAGTCCGCTCGGACTACCCGTCCGTTTGAGGATGAAACGCTGTGCTCAACTCAACCCGTGTGCCCAACTCTCGCTGAACTGCTCTCCAGAAAAGTGAGGTAAACTGCGTACCTCGGTCCGAAATAATAGATACGGGCACACCATGAAGACGAACAATCTCCCGGATATAAATCTCAGCTAACCTCTCAGAAGAATAGGAGACTGCCACAAGAATGAAATGCGCTGACTTGGTCAGCCTATCAACAATAACCCACACTGCATCGAACTTCCTCTGAGTCTGTGGGAGTCCAACAACAAAGTCCATAGTGATCCGCTCCCATTTCCACTCAGGAATATCAAATGTCTGGAACAAACCACCAGGCCTCTGATGCTCATACTTAACCTGGTGGCAATTCAAACACCGATCCACATATGCAATGATATCCTTCTTTATTCTCTACCACCAATAATGCTGCCGCAAATCCTGATACATCTTTGCGGCACCCGGATGAATAGAGTACCGAGAGCTATGGGCCTCCTCTAAAATCAACTCTCAAAGTCCATCTACATTAGGCACACAAACTCGACCCTGCAATCTCAAAACTCCATCATCACCTAAGGTAACCTGCTTGTCACCTCCGTGCTGCACCGTGTCTCTAAGGACACACAAATGGGGATCATCATACTGCCGATCACGGATATGCTCCAATAAAGAAAAACGAGCGGTCGTGCAAACTAACACACGACTGGGCTCAGAAACATCCAGCCTCACAAACTGATTGGCCAAAGCCTGAACATCCAAAGCAAGCGGTCTCTCACTGACCGGAATATAAGCAAGACTGCCCATACTGGCTGACTTTCTATTCAAAGCATCGGCCACCACATTGTCCTTTCCCGGATGATATAAGATGGTGATATCATAGTCTTTCAACAACTCCAACCACCTTCTCTGCCTCAAATTCAACTCCTTCTGCTTGAACAAATACTGCAAGCTCTTGTGATCTGTTCACATGCCATGCCATACAAATAATGCCTCCAAATCTTCAATGTGTGAACAATGGCTGCTAACTCCAAATCATGAACCAGATAGTTCTTCTCATGAATCTTCAACTGCCGCGAAGCATAAGCAATGACCTTGCCATCCTGCATCAGCACTGCACCAAGCCCAATACGAGAGGGATCACAATAAACTATATATGGCCCTGAACCTGTTGGCAAAACCAATACCGGTGCCGTAGTCAAAGCTGTCTTGAGCTTCTAAAAGCTCGCATCACACTCGTCCGACCATCTGAAATGGGCACCCTTCAAGGTCAACCTGGTCATCGGGGCTGCGATAGACGAAAATGCCTCCACAAGCCGACGATAGTAGCTTTGCCAACCCCAAGAAACTCCGAATCTCTGTAGCTGATGCTGGTCTAGGCCAGTTCTTGACTGCCTCAATCTTCTTCAAATTAACCTGAATACCCTCTGCTGATACAACATGACCCAGGAATGCAACTGAACTCAACCAGAACTCACACTTCGAAAACTTAGCATACAACTGACTATTCCTCAGAGTCTGAAAAACCACTCGAATGTGCTGCTCGTGCTCCTCCCGGCTGCGGTAATATATCAAAATATCATCAATTAAGACTACCACGAACAAATCCAAATAAGGACTGACTCGGTTCATCAAATCCATAAAAGCTGTTGGGGCATTTATCAGCCCGAATGACATCACCAAGAACTCATAGTGCCCGTACCGAGTGCAGAATGCTGTCAAGATCTCAACTCAATCTTTGAAAATACCTTGGCACCCTGAAGCTGATCAAACAAATCATCAATCCTCGGCAGCAGATACTTATTCTTGATCGTAACCTTGTTTAATTGCCAGTAATCAATACACATTCTCATCGACCCATACTTCTTCTTAACAAATAACACCGGCGCACCCCAATGCGAAATACTGGGCCTAATAAAACCCTTCACAAGCAAGTCTTGCAACTGCTCCTTCAACTCTTTCAACTCAGGCGGGGCCATACGATACGGCGGGAAAGAAATGGGTTGAGTGCCCGGAGCCAAATCAATGCAGAAATCAATATCCCTGTCGGGTGGCATACCCGGCAGGTCTGAAGGAAATACCTCAGGAAACTCCCGAACAACGGGCACAAAATCAATAGAAGGGACCTCAGCACTAGAATCGCGAACATAAGCCAAATAGGCCAAACACCCCTTCTCGACCATACACCGAGCCTTCACATAAGAGATAACACTACGGGTAGAATGACCAGGAGTCTGTCTCCACTCCAAACGAGGTAAACCCGGCAAGGCTAAGGTCACAGTCTTGGCATGAAAGTCCAAGATAGCATGGTAAGGTGATAACCAGTCCATCCCAATATGACATCAAAATCAACCATGTCCAAAAGTAACAAATCTACACGAGTCTTAAGACCCCCATTCACCACAATACAAGAACGATGGACTCGATCTACCACAATAGAATCACCCACCGGTGTAGACACATATACAGGTGTACTCAAGGAATCACTAGGCAAGACCAAATACGGTGCAAAATAAGATGACACATAGGAGTAGGTAGACCCTGGATCAAATAAAACTGAAGCATCTCTGCCACAAACCATAACAGTACCTGTGATAACTACATCGGAAGCCTTAGCCTCAGGCCTGGCTGGAAGAGCATAACGTCGGGGCTGAGCCCCACCACCCTGGACTACATCTCTGGGACGTCCTGCAGCTGGCTGGCCTCCACCTCTAGCACCTCTACCTCCACCTTTAGCTGGCTGGGCGGGCTGTGGAACACCTGGTGCCTGAAGCATAGCACGAGAACCCTGCTGCTGCGACTGAGTACCCACTAATCTCGGACAAGCCCTTCGGATATGACCGTACTCACCACACTCATAGCATCCACCTGAGTGTTGCGGTTGAGGAAACTGAGACTAACCCTCACGACCTGAATGACCACCCCAAGAACTCTGGAGCGGCGGTGCACTGATAGGAGCTGGTGGTGCACTGTAGGGCTGCTGATCAGAATACTGCATATGAGAACCACGGCCACCTGAAGCACCATGAGAAACCTGAAGTGCTGACTAAAAGGGCCTAGGAGGATGGCCTCTACCATACGAATCCCTGCCTCCAGACGAGGCACCACTGAATCTTCCTGAATGACAGAGTCTCTTGTCCGACCCATGACACCTCCCTGCGACAGAACCATCTCCACTCTCCTGGCCACATTGGCCACCTCCTGGAAAGTAATCTCACTCCAGTCTCCCTAGCCATCTAAAGTCGAATCGGCTGAATAACCCCCTCAATGAACCTCCTAACCCTCTCTCTCTCGGTGGGAAGTATGACAAGAGCATGACGAGCCAAGTCAATGAATTTGTTCTTATACTAAGTAACAGTCATAGAACCCTACCGGAGATGCTCAAACTGTCTCCGATATGCCTCTCTCTGAGTGATGGGGAGAAACTTCTCCCGAAATAGCTGAGTAAACTGCTCCCAAGTCAAAGCTGGTAATCTGACTGGTCTAGCCAAGAAATAATCTCTCCACCAAGTCTTGGCGGATACAGGTAAGCGAAAAGTAGCAAAATCGACCCCATTGGTCTCCACTATCCCCATGTTCCTGAGAACCTCATGACAGTTGTCTAGATAATCCTGGGGATCCTCAGAAGATGCACCGCTGAAAGTAGTAGTGAAGAGCTTGGTGAACGTGTTGAATCTCCACAAAGCATCGGCAGACACAGCTACTCCATCACGGGTCTAAGCTACCACACCCGGCTGAACTACTCGAATTGGCTGAGCTGTTGGAGTTTGAAACTGGGGAGCCATCTGCTCCGGAGTGCGAGAAGCAGGAGTCTGGGCTCCTCCTCAAGCATGAGAGATGGCTGGTGCTACAGGAAGCAAGCCTGCCCGGGTGACACTCTCCATAAGGCCCACTAGATGGACCAGAGCATCTTGGAGTACCGGGATAGCAATAAACCCCTGTGGGACCTGAGCTGGGCCCACCAGAACTGTCTGGGCCAAAACCTCATCATCAAAGTCAACCTGAGGCTCTGCCGCTGGTGCTGCTACTCTGGGCTGAGCTCTGCCCTTGCCTCAGCCTCTAGCACGGCCTCGGCCTCGCCCTCTGCCCCTTGTTGGAGCTGCTGCTGGGGGCTCGGGCTGCTGATCGGTGGATGAGGAAGCGCGTGTTCTCGCCATCTGCGAATGAACAGAGTAGAGATTCAATTAGCATTTAGAAACCAAACCACACGACAAGAAAGAATAAATATGAAGTGTTTCCTAACTCTGTAGCCTCTGGGATAAATACAGACGTCTCCGTACCGATCCTTCAAACTCTACTAAGCTTGTTCGTGAATTGTGAGACCTATGTAACCTAGAGCATTGATACTAACTTGTCACTACCCGAATTTCCCACCCTCGGGAGTCGTGATGGCGCGTACTCGTAGAAGCTAGGCAAGCCGCGAAACATAGAAATTACTAACTCTTCTATTTTAACCCTTTTTAACAACTTAGATTAATAGGTAATCAACATTAAATATTAACGATAAACAGAACAAGCGGAAGACTTAAACAGATACAAATAACCAAAGCCAGTTCTACAATGCCAATATACTCCTCTACCAAAATCTGGTGTCACAATATCACGGACTGTCTATGAGTAGTACATACAAGTTTCTGAAAAAAGGAAATATAGTCTGTCTCAGAAACAAGTGAAAACAGAACACATAATAAGATAGAAGAGAACGCCGGGCCTGCGGACGCCTGCAGGACTACCTCGGGATCTCTAGCTGGACTGAAGGCAGCGTCCCCAGGTGCTACTATCTGAAAGCTGCTCCGGATCTGCACATAGTGCAGAGTGTAGCATCAGCACAACCGACCCTATGTGTTAGTAAGTGTCTAGCCTAACCCCGGCAAAGTAGTGATGAGGCTAAGACCAGACTCCAGATAAACCTGTGCAGTTATATAATATACGGCAGAAAACAAAACCAGAATAAACAAATACAGATAGGAGGGGGTACATGTTGCGGGAGCAAAGTCCTTTCCAACTCCGTCGAATGGTTTCACTCCTCTTTTCCCCTTCTGTCAGTTCCTTGTCAGCTTAACTCCGTCAAGCTTGTACGAGTAGTGAAGAAGTATAGAGCACTTTGGTTGGTTGTTGACCAACGGAAAGCATGGGAGAAAGATGCACAAACGAAAAAGGGCTAAAAAAAAGGGCGAGAGGGTAGAGCCCTTGATCCTTTCAAGAATGTAATTATCCTTAATATTCAGGAGCAAATTTAGAACCTTTATAGTGGATTAAAAGAAAGAACAGACTCATATGAAAGTTCCCCAGAAAAAATGGCTGTTGTTGAATCAGCTGTGAAATACGCTCTTGCTCACGAATCTGTTGTTCTAGCTCAGACCAGGCTATCTCCGAGAAAATAGGGGTCCCGAACGGGATGCAGCAGAGCAGTGTTCATCTAACTAGAAATTTCATAAGAGAAGAAGAAACGTAGCGTAGGGTCGACATAAACAATCGGTTAAAATAGTCAAATATCAAATCCAGTAGTAATTTAAGAGAAATATAAGAGAACAATTTAAGATCTATATCAAAACAATAATAACACTGTTGTGGTGTGCAACCTGATCCCAATCATTTATCATTATTGCGGCGTGCAACCCGATCCAACTGTATCATTGTTGCGGCGTGCAACCCGATCCATTATATTATTGTTGCACCGTGCAGCCCGATTCGTTATATTATTGTTGCGGCGTGCAACCTGATCCAAATATAACAATGTTGCGGTGCAACCCGATGCAAATATACAGTCAACAACAATCATAACAAGAGTCCCGGCAAGGGATTAACGAACTACACTACCCGGCAAGGGAATTGACAGTATAAATAAATACGTCCCGGCAAGAAAGAAACAGCTATAACCGATCTTGTTCCAACATCTAGCTACCTCAGTTAACACCAATACTCAATCATAAGTAATTTCCACGAGAACGATCTAAAACCTTGCTCAATACCGAGAATCATCAATATAAGCATCCGTAGTATCATTAAAGCACACAATAAATTGCCATTTAAGACTCACGGTCATGCTCGACACCAACGTATAGATACTCGTCACCATGCCTATACGTCGTACTCAACAAGAAGCAAATAGCAAATAGGACACAACTTTTAGTCCCTCAAGCTAAGGTTAGACCGAACACTTACCTCGAACTTCCACAGCCAACTCAAGCCTCAAACACCGCTTTTCCTTTTGAAATTGGCTCCAAATCGATTGTATCTAGATATAATAGACTTAATAACATCAATAAATGCTAAACAATCTAATACCAATGATTAATTATAATTTTCTAATCATTCTTCCCAAAAATTCAAAAATCGACCCCAGGCCCGCTTGGTCAAAGCACGAGGTTCGGAGAAGAACCCGATCACCCATTCACCCACGAGCCCGATTATATATTTTGTTGAAATTCGACCCCAAAACGAGGTCAAATTCCCAAATAATCAAAAAGCCCTAAATCTACCCAAATCCCTAATTTTCTACCCTTATTCTCATGTTTTAGGTCTAGAAATCTAGTGTGTGTTGATAAAAATGGAAGAAAACGAGTTTAGGATTACATACCTATGAAGCTATGGTGAAGTTCCTCTTCAAAAATCACCCAAGAGGTGTGGAGAAGATGAAGTTCATGAAAAATTGTGAAATTCCCGTAATGTATTCTGTTTTTGAACTTAAACATAATTGGGCGAATATGGTCTATGCGTTCGCGACAGGCTCATCGCGTTTGCGATGAGCTAGGCCTGAGAGACCTTCGCGTTCGCGACATTGGGCTCGCGTTCGCGGAGCTTTGACCCCTCGAACCTTCACGTTCGCGGGCCAGTGGCCGCGTTCGCGTAGAGTAAAATGTGAACCCTTCCCCCGGGCGTTTAACCTTACGCGTTCGCGAGTGCTTGGTCGCGTGAGTATCCCCCCCCCCCCCNCTTCGCGTTCGCGACTCCAGCTTCGCGTTCACGAAGAAGAAACTTGGCACCTGGGAGATTTGCCTTACGCGTCCGAGAGTGGGCCCACGCGAACGCAAGGAACAAAATCTCTGGGCACTGAACAGCAAAAACCTACAACTTTTTATGAGTACAAAACTTCCCGAAACCCATCCGAAACTCACCCGAGCCCTCGGGGCTCCAAACCAAACATACTTACCAACTCAAAAATATCATATGGACTTATTCGTGTAATCAAATCACCAAAATAACATCGTGAACATCAAATTAAACCTCAAAATTAATGAAATTTCTCAAAACTTCTTTAAACATCAAATTTTGCATTTAAGGTCCGAATCACGTCAAATGGATTCCGTTTCTTATCAAACATTACTTACAACACATATAAATCCTATTGAACCGGTACCGGGATCCGGAACCACAATACGGGCCCGATACCACAGATTTCACATAGCATTTCACTTTCAAAAACCTTTATATTTTTCAGAAAATAATTTCTTTTAAAAATTCATTTCTCAGACTTTGGACCTCGAAATTCGACGGGCATACGCCCAAGTCCCATATTTTCTGCGGACCCTCCAGAAACGTCAAATCACGGGTTCGGGTCCATTTACCCAAAATGTTGACCGAAGTCAACTTAAATGCATTTTAAGCCAACATTTCAATATTTTCACAGATTTTCACATAATAGCTTTCCGGCTACGCGCCCAGATTGCATATGCAAATCGAGGTGAAGCTGAAAGAGGTTTTTTTGATTCGAAATTGCAGAATTCATTTGAAAAAGGTCATCACAACGCCGCAACAGTGATAATTGATATGAATCAGGTTGCACGCCGCAACATCATTTTTATTATATTGGATCGGGTTGCGCGCCGCAACAGTAGATGATAAAATTGTTTATCAGTTGATTACGTTTTCCTTATTCTTTTGCTGTGTATTCTAATTTGCCTTTATGCTTTCTCTTGGACTACTATCGATGAGTGATATTTCCCCGCAGCATGTGCCCCTCCCACCTTTAATTATTTACTTTGTTTATTTTCCGTTGAATATTATACAACTGCGCAGGCTTATCTGGAGGTCTGGTCCTAGCCTCGTCACTACTTCGCCGGGGTTAGGCCAGGCACTTACCAGTACATGGGGTCGGTTGTGCTGATACTACACTCTGCATTGTGTGCAGATCCCGAAACGGCGGCTTTTGGACCATAGCTTTGGGTGGCTGCCTTCAGTCCAGTCAGAGATTCCGAGGTAGTCCTGTAGGCGTCCACAGGCCCCGGCGTTCTCTTCTATCTTTATATTCTATTTTCATTTACTTCAGAGACAGATTGTATCTTTCTTTCTAGACAGTTGTTTGTAGTATTCGTAGACGGCCCGTGATATTGTTACAGCGGTTCCAGGTAGAAATGTACTTGATTTTGTCGTACTTGTTTTTAGCTATGTTATCAGATTATGTCTTCCGCGTGTATTTAATTATTGTTAATATTCCACTGTTAATTGCATGATGATTTAAACTGTTAAAAAGGGTTAAATAAAAGAGTTAGCGAATCTATAATACTCGGCTTGACTAGCTTTCACGAGTAGGCGCCATCACGACTCCCGAAGGCGGGAAATCCGGGTCGTGACATTGGTCCACCAAAAAACATGCATTAAAGCTAGACCGTTGATTTTAAACTTTTACGATTAAATTTTTGGTCCTTCCATTTTGCTTTCACCCAGCTGATTTATTAATGTTAAAAGTAGCAAGTTTTTAGCTTAAATTAATTTCTCACATTAAAAAAATCCAAATAATAGAATATTATCTACACAAGTATTTTTAAGGAATAATTTAATCCTTATAGGATTATAGAGCAATATCTTAGTATTTGCTTTGGAAAATTGATCAGCTAGAGTTTTTATAAATAGTTCATGGATTCTAGAGAATAAATTATTTAGTATAAAATTAGTACGTTAATAAATATTTTTCATATTTTAAATACTCCTATCTTACGTTTATTTAAACAAAATAAATTATTATTTTCAAATATATATTTCTACTAAATTAAATCATTTAAAAGTAAAATGCAAGTAATCTAATTAAGACGATAAAAATTATTTAAGACGAGATGGTGCCAATCCAAATAAGAAGGAAAAGAGGACTATTCCATTGTTAAGTTAATAGTAGGTTACATAAATTTTGATAGTCAAAGAAAGAGAGCGGAGAAATTATAGTGGAAACAGTTGCAACTTGAATTGGGAACGATTTCAATTCATAGGGAATTGGCCCAAATTCGAGTAGGCAGAAGTTTTGTTGAATTCAGAGTTCGAAATATTTGTTGAAATCAAATTTACAATTCTATCCAATGTGGATTATCGCTTTGAATGAATTTAGCCTTGTAAGGGCATACTAGTCAATTAATATTTTTGGAAATTTTTGTGTTCAACATTTAGCGTGAAACATTCGTGCTTTTGTAATAACTAGTTTCTATAAACATGTGTTGCACGTGAATTTTTAATCTATCAATATTTTGGGATATTTCAGCCATTCAACATTTAGCATTTAAAATCCGTACTTTTATAATAGTAAATAATATAGACTTGCTTCTATAAGTGTGCGTTGTACGTTAATAATGACAAATTAAATAAGGTTTTTGTCAATTATATATATAAATAAATAAAAAAATGTATTCATCAAAAAATTATATATATACATGAAGAAAAAAACGATATGTAGAGCAATTGACATATAAAAATGCAGCAATTATTTAAATTTTGAAAATCAATATTCGGCATACTACTTGTATTCAAATTGATAGAATATCATCTGAATGTAAAAATGAACAATTTGGTCAAGTTAGATAATATTACTATGTACGTGTAGTTTTGAAATATACAACGTGATTATATCTTATCTACGACTTCTTTATAAACAACATTTTTTGTAGTTTTTCTCTTATGATTGATTGGTTGCTCCATCATGACCAAAACTCTTATTGTCGATATTGATATCTCTTTTGAAAGTGCAATATATTGTTGCTCGTGCGAGAAAGCATGTTGCAACAAATACAATCCGGCATTTGGAATTGTTTGACCTTGTATATTATTGTTGCAAAATACAAGCGTACTGAAAATTATTTTCTGATAAATTTTAAGAAGATAGGTGAAAGTTGAATTGTGGCGATAGACACATGCTTGAAAGCACATCAACACATCATGATTTTTGCATGTATGATATTATTATTAAAACCTCTATACACCATCATTGTACGATTACATAATACATTTGACGGATTTAAGTTTCTCGTATGATGGGTGTATTTTTCTTCAAAACCAGCATGTATGCAACGGAACATCAAAACCTCTATACACCATCATTGTACGATTACATAATACACTTGACGGATTTAAGTTTCTCGTATGATGGATATATTTTTCTTCAAAACCAGCATGTATGCAACGAAGCATCAATATGGCTTTCTTTGTTCTATGCATACATTACACTAACATATATAGTTTTTTTGCTCATTTTATCTTTTTGATCTCTTTTAACATATAAAATAATGAATTTCACAACGAATATCTATGGTGAAAGGCCATTTGGTACTGTATTCTTCTTGATAGTAATTGGTAGTATTAACTTCTGCCGAGTCGAAACTGAGAATGTTTGGCTTTTATCAGGAGATTTGGTAATCAACAACTCAGTTAGCCGATCGAACATATTTATTTCTGCTAGCTACGATAGCTCTTTCGTTGATGTACTCTTCCTATATTATTTATTGATGAAAATATTTTCCTTATTAAGGAATCTTCACCACTACTATAGCCACTGGGCTTGACAACAAAGTACTCTTAAGAAAGGACCAAATCATCTTTTATAATATATATGCTTTTTTCCGCTTTGGACTTAAATCAAGAAATCACATAATACTTGATTTATATTTACTCTCATATTTCTTATTAGCCGAATCATTATCACTTGAGGTCATAAGTATGACTTAACCAAGCCATCACTAATAGTCTACGCTCTTGTGGAATTTTAAACTATTGGTAGTACTTGACAGAAATCACCTCCAAAAATTATTGCTTTTTCACCAAACGATTTGTTAACATCCATTGTATCTCTAAAGCTCTTGTAAATTATTCAGACCGTCTAACACCACGCCATGTGCGTTTCATCCCATATTATCAACTTTTATTTTCTTATCAATTTAGCACGATCACTATGCTTTGACATATTTTTGATGGTCGTTTCAATTGTTTGAAAAGGTATGTCGAATCTAAAGTGAGCCATACAACCCTCTACACCATGTTACTGATATTGCTAATACTATCATGCATCTTGATCTGAATTTGCAAATAATGCACGAGTTTTTGTCCAATATTGTCCCTTATTTTTAGGGTAGGTCTATTTTGGTCCCTCAAATATAATCCTGAGCATATTTAGTCCCTTAAGTATGCTAAAGTTGAGCACATTTAGTCTCACTGACAAGAATCTGTCCAAGATCAATTACGGGATTGGTTTCGGTACTAACCGTCTATTTAATTTACTTATCAAAAATATTTTATAAACCAACACTCACTAATAGTACAGAGCTGATAAATTTAAGATTTAACGTTGAAACTTTTGCTTTTAACAATTTTGATTGGTTTTTCCAAAAAGAAAAGTTAAAATTTGAAAAAAATAGAGTTGTATTAGCACTTTTAGCGTGCGTCAGAAACTATTTACATCTAATACTCAAAAAAGTATATAAAAACTTTATATAATTATTGTATATTAACATACAATATATATATATATATATATATATATATATATAAAACCTACAAATTTTATATATTTTTTCGGCTATTATTTTTACAGTGGCTATACAATGTCATTTTCTCATTTAAAACTATCACAGAAAGGGATATTTTCAAGGCCAAAATTTTAGAAGATATTACCTAAAAATGAGGAATTAAAGTGATAATGTACGTTATCAAATAAAAGGAGAGGAAATATTTTGCTTCATAGCAGAAGATTTGCTTCATGAGTTAGAGTTAGTTAACACTATTAGTTTTTGAACATATTCTGTCAGTGAGACTAAAGGTGTTCCACTTTAGCTTACTTAAGCTAAATATGCTCAGTGTTATATTTGAGGGAGCAAAATAGACCTACCCTCAAAGGTAAGGAACAATATTGGTCAAAAACTCAATAATGCACGATATAGGAATATCTTTTCAGTTCCCCCAGAGCCATCCATAAAAAATAACCTCGCTCAATGAATAATCGATTATTTGTAATATAGTCTTGAAACCTTGTTCTTATTCAGGATTTAGCTGTGACGACCCGGCCGGTCGTCTCATGAGTTACCGGTCCGTTTTCCCCGTTTCTGCTTCTTTATGCTTCGTTATTCTTGTTTTATGGTATCGGGTTGGTCGGATCGAATCCGGAGTGATTTTGGTAAGGTTTGAGACACTTGGTCTCTTTTAAGAAAGCTTAAGTTGGAAAATTCAACCGAATGTTGACTTATATGTTCAAGGGCTCGGATGTGAGTTCCGGTGGTTCGGTTAGCTTCAGGAGGTGATTCGTGACTTAGGAGCGTGATCGGAATAGGTTTTGGAGGTTTGGAGTAGAATTAGGCTTGAATTGGCAAAAAAGATATTTTGGCGATTTCCGGTTGATAGGCGAGATTTTGATATAGGGGTCGGAATGGAATTCCTAGAGTTGCAATAGCTTCGTTATATCATTTGGGATGTGTGTGTAAAATTTAAGGTCATTTGGAAGCGGTTTGCTTGGGTTTTTGATCAAAAGCGTATTTCGGAAGATTTTAGAAACTTAGGCTTGAATTCGATGTGATTTGGTAGATTTGATGTTGTTTGAGGTGTTTTGATGATTGGAACAAGTTTGAATAAGGTATTGGGTTATGTTCGTGCTTTCGGTTGAGGTCCCGGGGGCCTCGGGATGATTTCGGGTGGCTAACGGGGAGATTGGAGATTTGTTGCAGCAGCTAATATTGCTGCTTCTGGTGTTTTCGCACCTGCGGTTTGGGTACCGCAGGTGCGGTGTCGCACGTGCGGAAGGGAAGGCGCAGATGCGACATGGAGAGGTAGAGTCAGGAATGCAGATGCGGTATGGGGACCATACCTGCGGAGCCGCAGATGCAACCAGTTGACCGCAGATGCGGTATGTGGCCGCTAAGTGAGTTCCACAGAAGCAGAGGAGTTGACCGCATATGCGATACCGCAGAAGCGGATTTTGGACCGCGGATGCGGAAAGGCTTGGGCAGACCATATATGTTATTTCATTTCGCGATTTTGGGTTATCTCACCATTGTTGCCTTCGACCTTAGAGCTTTTTGGGCGATTCTGAAAAGAGAAATCAAGAGATTTCGTTAAGGTAAGGAATTTTGGACCAAAAACTCAATTCTATGATTGTATTTCATGAATTTAGCGCTGTAATTAGAGGAATTAAAGGGCAAAAATGGAGGATTAGGGCTTGAGTTTAAGAGGCCTTTAAATGGGGATTTGAGGGGTCATTTGGCCTCCGATTTTAGTATTTTTGATATGTATGAACTCGTGGGGAGATAAGGAACCTATTGGTGTAAGAATTTCTGAGTTTTGAGAAGTGGGCCCGGGGCTCGATTTTTGGTAATTTTGAGATTTTTGGTATTTTTTGAATGTTTTCGCTTGGGCTTCGTTTCCTTAGCATATTTTGACGTCGTGATTCTGATTTTTACTAGATTCGACGCGAGTGGAGGCCGATTCAAGAGGCAAAGGTGTCGCGGAGTAGTATTTTCACCGGTTTGAGGTAAGTAACCATTGTAAATCTGGAACTGAGGGTACAAAACCCCGGTATTTGACTTGCTTTGATAAACACGGTGACGCACATGCTAGGTGACGAGCGTGTGGGCGTGCACCGGTAGGGATTGTGACTTGGTTCATCCCGTAGCGACTATTAAGCCGCGTATTTGGTTTGGAAATATTATATTATTCCTTGTTTTGGGTATTATACTGTATTATGGGCTGTATGCCGTGTTTGTGGCCTTGTGCCAACCTGTAGCAACCTTTAGGGGCATTTTGACTATTTTCCTCACTTTACTTGCTAGAAGCAAACTCTCAGTCATGTTTTACCTGCTTACATGTATTAAACTGGCTTATTACACTACTCCTAATGGTGAGGACTGTCTAGGTTGAGTTCTCTAATTTCCATTGTTGTGCCCGAGAGGCTGTGAGGTTAAAGATTGAGAGAGGTTGAGAACCGCAATTGTGAACCAGAAATCCGAGTAAGGAATTCTGTTAACCCGGGAGAAGGTATTAGGCATTCCCGAGTTCCGTGGTTCTAGCACGGTCGCTCAATTGTCATATTTGGCTTAATTATCTGATTTTAGAACATTTTGAACCTATGTGCCAATTTTAACTTATAACCGCTTTTATTCATTTTTTTTAAAGAAAGATTGAACGTCGTCTAAAACATGTCTTTGGATCGCGTCACATGAAATGCACCCGCAATCCGAAACACATTTTATTCAACGTTTTAGGATTTAGATTTGGGTCACATAAATGCGCACCCGAGTTTAGGAAGGTAAGTTATTAAAATAACGCGCCTAAGGCAACTACGCGTTAGCAACTTTGCGAGGGCCATGAAAATTCGCTAAATGGTGCGCCTCGAATTCTAAGGATTGAACAAAATTAATTAAAACGAGGGCCATGCAATTGTCATTTTGTTTGGCACGGCCCACCTCGATTATTCTAACCAAAAGGAAAAGCATTCAACTAAATAAACTACGGATATTCATATTTAACCAATTAAGGATTAAGTATCACAACTACGTCACGGGAACCGTACCCGTAATTGTGATAATTATTATTAATTAGCGCGTCTAAAACAACTATGAACATCATTTTAATATAGTAATCGTGCATTATAGGCAAACTATTAATGATGGCTCACAACAAAATGAATCAAACTACTAGATACGGCCAGTACCAAAACTTGCCACAAAATGACAAAAATCAGAGCAACACCAATCTTGCCAATCAAATGGCGAGACAATACCACGCGAAACGCCGAACCAACAAAACAATATCCAACCATTTGAGCAAAGTTAACGCTCACTGCCCCGAAATTGGCTTCACAAAAATTTGACAAAAGCAATATTCAACAAAACAATATTCAACTATATTGGCTTCTTAAGATGCAGAGCACTATAACACTCAAATAACCCATTGCTCAAGATCATTATCATTTAATGTCTTGCACGCCAATTTAGCTATGTAAGAATGAAATAATAGAGACCACTTGAAACAGAGAATTCACAGTAAACAGATCATTAAGATTTGTAATTTTCATTTTTATTGTACTAAAATAAAGTAAAAGCGTCAAAATTAATTGAAATAGCGCTATTAGGCCTAAACTAAATATTTACATGCTAAAATATGAAAAATCTTGGGGAGGGTCAAAAATCACACGTCTACAGCTGCCCCTCTTTGACTGGAAACACGAAGAGTTTTCAGACAAAGAACGACTAAACAGGTTTTTGACCCGACCCTTATTTGGAGAGACTAGACCTAAGAGAAAAGTGGAATGTGACCGAGCCCTGGTATCTTAGTTGCCTAATCAGGCCATGTGTAGTTCAGAGGTGAGTGAGGATGATGGAGTATGCCGAGATGAAGAGCTGGTCGAGGTGCCGTTCCGCCGAGGTTCCGGTCCGCGATCCTGTTATTACATCAATAATCAAAACATGAAAAAGACTAACTAAGCCTGTCAACTATGAGTTACAAGATTCCTATCTATAAGTCTTCTGAAGCTTGATCTTGAGTCTTGAATGGTTCTTCATGCAGACTTTAGATTTGAACCTTGACGCTTTCTAGTTGCAGGTGCTTGTGACTCCAGTCATGTCATAAGCAATTCACATCTTTCATCAACTTCTGCATTTGGATTAACTTCTTGCCATTCTCTTTTTTTCCTTTATTGTGACTAAATTCTATTGATCACCTCGGATTGTTGACCCGCATTCTTGCCGCGAGCTTCCTTTGTTGCTGACTTGAATTGTGATCTGAGATGTTTTGCCCTTTCTCCGAGTGATGCTTGACCGCTGAACTTGAATGGATTCCTCTGTTCTTCAGACGGGCTCCTGATTACTAAATACTTGAAATATATTCCTCTGTTTTCCAGGCGGGCTCCTGATTGCTAAAAACTTGAAAATAAATGCCTCTGTTCTCCAGGTGGGCGCCTGATTGCTAAAAACTTGAAATAAATGCCTCTGTTCTCCAGGCGGGCTCCTGATTGCTAAAAACTTGAAATAAATGCCTTTGTTCTCTAGGCAGGCTCCTGATTGCTAAAAACTTGAAAATAAATGCCTCTGTTCTCCAGGCGGGCTCCTGATTGCTAAAAACTTGAAAATAAATGCCTCTGTTCTCCAGGCGGGCTCCTGATTGCTAAAAACTTGAAAATAAATGCCTCTGTTCTCCAGGCGGGCTCCTGATTGCTAAAACTTGAAATAAATGCCTCTGTTCTCCAGGCGGGCTCCTGATTGCTAAAAACTTGAAATAAATGCCTCTGTTCTCCAGGCGGGCTCCTGATTTCTAAAAACTTCAAATAAATGCCTCTGTTCTCCAAGCGGACTCCTGATTGCTAAAAACTTGAAAATACAGACCTCTGTTCTCCAGGCGGGCTCCTGATTGCTAAAAACTTGAAAATAAATGCCTCTGTTCTCCAGGCAGGCTCCTGATTGCTAAAAACTTTAAAATAAATGCCTCTATTCTCCAGGCGGGCTCCTGAGTGCTTGCATTTGAAATGTTTCCCTTGTTCTCCAGGTGGGCGCCTGATTGCTGAAATTTGAAATGTATTCCCTTGTTCTCTAGGTTGGCGCCTGATTGCTGAACTTGAAATGTATTCCCTTGTTCTCCAGGTGGGCGCCTGATTGCTGAAATTTGAAATGCATTCCCTTGTTCTCCAGGTGGGCGCCTGATTGCTGAACTTGAAATGCATTCCCTTGTTCTCCAGGTGGGCGCCTGATTGCTGAAACTTGAAATGTATTCCCTTGTTCTCCAGGTGGGCGCCTGACTTCAACAAAATAAAGAAAATTTTCTGCCCCGGTTTGGTGGCTGGGCACATCATGTTACCAAATATTACTAAAAATTTGAAAGCTAAAATTTGAATTGTACTTCCCTTGTTCTCCAGGTGGGCGCCTGACTGCTGAACTTAAAATGTATTCCCTTGTTCTCCAGGTGGGCGCCTGATTGCTGAAATTTGAAATGTATTCCCTTGTTCTCCAGGTGGGCGCCTGATTGCTGAAATTTGAAATGTATTCCCTTGTTATCCAGGTGGGCGCCTGATCCAAAACTTGAAATGTATTCCCTTGTTATCCAGGTGGGCGCCTGATTGCTGAATTTGAAATATATTCCCTTGTTCTCTAGGTGGGCGCCTGATTGCTGAACTTGAAATAAATGCCTCTGTTCTCCAGGCGGGCTCCTGATTGCTAAAAACTGAAATAAATGCCTCTGTTCTCCAGGCGGGCTCCTGATTGCTAAAAACTTGAAATAAATGCCTCTGTTCTCTAGGCAGGCTCCTGATTGCTAAAAACTTGAAAATAAATGCCTCTGTTCTCCAGGCGGGCTCCTGATTGCTAAAAACTTGAAAATAAATGCCTATGTTCTCCAGGCAGGCTCCTGATTGCTAAAAACTTAAAATAAATGCCTCTGTTCTCCAGGCAGGCTCCTGATTGCTAAAAACTTGAAAATAAATGCCTCTGTTCTCCAGGCGGGCTCCTGATTGCTAAAACTTGAAATAAATGCCTCTGCTCTCCAGGCGAGCTCCTGATTGATAAAACTTGAAATAAATGCCTCTGTTCTCCAGGAGCCTTGCTAAAACTTGAAATAAATGCCTCTGTTCTCCAGGCGGGCTCCTGACTGCTAAAACTTGAAATAAATGCCTCTGTTCTCCAGGCGGGCTCCTGATTCAAAAATAGACAAACAAACAAAAAAAAGCATTTTCGGCCCCAGTTTGGTGGCTGGGCGCATCATGTTACCAAACATTACTAAAAATTTGAAAGCTAAAATTTGAATTGTACTTCCCTTGTTCTCCAGGTGGGCGCCTGACTGCTGAAATGTAAAATGCATTCCCTTGTTCTCCAGGTGGGCGCCTGATCGCTGAAGCTTGAAATGTATTCCCTTGTTCTCCAGGTGGGCGCCTGATTGCTTGAATTCGAAATGTATTCCCTTGTTCTCCAGGTGGGCGCCTGATTGCTGAATCTTGAAATGTACTCCCTTGTTCTCCAGGTGGGCGCCTGATTGCTGAATCTTGAAATATATTCCCTTGTTCTCCAGGTGGGAACCTAATTGCTGAACTTGAAATATATTCCCTTGTTCTCCAGGTGGACGCCTGATCGCTGAATCTTGAAATGTATTCCCTTGTTCTCCAGGTGGGCGCCTGATTGCTTAAATTCGAAATGTATTCCCTTATTCTCCAGGTGGGCGCCTGATTTGCTGAACTTGAAATGTATTCCCTTGTTCTCCAGGTGGGCGCCTGATTGCTGAGGCTTGAAGTGTATTCCCTTGTTCTCTAGGTGGGCGCCTGATTGCTGAAATTCGAAATGTATTCCCTTGTTCTCCAGGTGGGCGCCTGATTGCTGAACTTGAAATGTACTCCCTTGTTCTCCAGGTGGGCGCCTGATTGCTGAAATTTGAAATGTATTCCCTTGTTCTCCAGGTGGGCGCCTGATTGCTGAACTTGAAATGTATTCCCTTGTTCTTCAGGTGGGCGCCTGACTTTAACAAAATAAAGAAAATTTTTTGCCCCGGTTTGGTGGCTGGGCACATCATGTTACCAAATATTACTAAAAATTTGAAAGCTAAAATCTGAAATGTATTCCCTTGTTCTCCAGGTGGGCGCCTGATTGCTGAACTTGAAATGTATTCCCTTGTTTTCCAGGTGGGCGCCTGATTGCTTAAATTTGAAATGTATTCCCTTGTTCTCCGGGTGGGCGCCTGATTGCTGAATCTTGAAATGTATTCCCTTGTTCTCTCTCCAGGTGGGCGCCTGATTGCTAAATCTTGAAATGTATTCCCCTGTTCTCCAGGTGGGCGCCTGATTGCTGAAATTTGAAATGTATTCCCTGTTCTCCAGGGGCGCCTGATTTCAACAAAACTAGACAAGACAAAGAACAATTTTCTGCCCTAGTTTGGTGGTTGGGTACAGATGTGTGTAGAACTGAATCGTATTGCCAAATGTTACTAAGAATTTGAAAGCTAGGTCCTATTATCCAGGGAGGTCCTGACAACTCCTAATAATTACGAACCTAAGTTACATCTTCTAAAGGTATTATTCCCACTACATTTGTTATCAGAAGGTCTTAAACTACTCCCCATTATCCAGGAGGGTCCTGACAACTTCTAGTTAGTTAAAAAAACAGTTTTAACCTAAGTCATTTCTACTAAAAGTACGACTTCCAGTATATCTTGTTATCTAAACAGACCTTAAAACTACGTTCCATTATCTAGGAGGGTCCTGAAAACTCATAATTGAGTCCTATCTCAAGCATGCAAACTTTGAAACCAACTTATATTCCTTTGGGGTACATTTATGCTAAATTATGCTACTCATGATTATTTTGAGATTTAAACTAAGTCCCATTTTCCAGGAGGGTCCTGAGAGTTTATGGTCAAACCTGTTTTGGTACTTGCTTTATCCCTTAAGGAGGGTTTCTCCGAAACGAATGAAATTTCTGCCCCTGTTTCAATCAAAGAAAAATCTTGTCAGTTTAAAATGTGGTGGTTGGTTTGTGGCCTTGACTTTGAGAGCGATTGCTCCTTCGCTTCCCATGATGACTGACTTCCACTCGAGGACCTTGCTTGTTTATGGACTAACCCTTTTCTCTGTCGTCCCCATCACCTAAAATTCCTTTTCTCTGTTCGGACCCAATATCTTCTATTTGTTGCGTTGCATGAACTGGTGCCTCCCCAACCTTTGTGTCTCATATGAACCCCAAAGCACGTCTATTGCCCCTCACTCCGTGTATATGATGTTCTTTCTTGACTTAACCATTGACCTTGGCCCTAGGGTCTATTGCTCCTTCACTTGTCATGATAACTAATTTCCATTCGAAGACCCTGCTTGTTCCTGGACTAACCACTTCCTTTGTAGACCTTAAATCAGAAAATACCTCTTCTCGTCCAAACCCAGCACCCTCTACTTGTTGCATTGCTCCTGAACTGATATTTGCCAACCTTTGTGTCTCACATGAATCCCAAAGCACGACACTTGTCACCCCCTCATTGTGTATGTTGTTCTTTCTAAGCCACTGGTCCTGTCCTTGAGGTCTACGGCTCCCTCATTTGCCATGATAACTTTGATTTCTGCTTGGAAGATTTTGTTCGTCACTGGTTTACCACCTTTTTTCAATCCTATCACAGGAAATACCTTTGATCTGTTCACCCCAATCCTTCATCTGTTGCTTTGTTCATGAATTGATATATACCAAGCCTTTGCATTTCACAAGGATCCCAAAGCTTGTTGATTGTTGCCAAGTCAGTGTGCTTGTTGTTCTTTCCTAACTTATGACGCTTTAATGTGCTAACCAGATCCCGTTTTGTGCAATTGGAAAGCTGGTGGCAAATTTTGAAGTCATTTCTCACTTGTGTTGACCCAATAGACTCAGGAAGAGGAAATAAACAAGACAAAAGGGACAAAGTAGATGACAACGGAAAGAGATGATTCCTAACAAGAAAACTACAAAGTAGAAACCTATCGGATGTGGGTACCGACTCTAATGACCTTGACATGCACCTGTGGCCTATCCTGTTAGGCAAATCTGATGTTCAGCCCCTATTATACCCCCAAACTGTGAAGCTGGGCTTCGCTGCTCTGTCATCTTTCACGATCTCCATCTGGTGATTTCCCATCTGATTCTCAATCCTCATTCGACTTGTGGTGCCCGTAGAGTTTCACCATCAAGCCTCTCTTATTTTGGTCTTTTCTCTCACCTCATCATCGCCTTATGGTGCCCGTGAAGGTTTTCACCAATAAGACTCTCTCATTTTTGATTTTTCTCAGCTTTCGTCGCCTTGGGATACCCGTGAGGGTTCTTATAAACAAGACACTCTCATTCTTCATTTCCTTCGTTTGGACCAGAGTGTTGCCCCTGATATGATTCACCTCTACTCGCATGACTTGGCATCTCTCGAAGACTGATCAGAAGGTCTTCCTTTGGACCGTAATATGGGCTTTTGGATAGGGTTAGAAAGAAAGGGTATCAAAGGCTCAAAACAATTCAATATGTGTTCAAAATTACAACTTTCGGAATCAGATTTCCCACAACAACCACAACTTCTGCCCCGGTTTCTTCCTTGGGGACTTTGGACTTTTATTTCGGTGTGACTGAACCTCAGAGAGAGGCTGCCTACGTACCCTTTCGGGATCAAGTCAAACGTAGTTCAGGATATAGGAATTGCTCTGTTGCTGTAATTTTTCTTTTCTTTTTCTTCCTCTTTCTCTTCTTTTCATTTCTTTCTTCCTTTTCTCTTTGTTGTTTTTGTTGTTTTTTCTTTTTCTTTTCCTTCTCTTTTCCTTCTTCTTTTTTTTCCTTCTCTTATTCTTCTCTCTCTTTTCATTCTTTTTCTTTTCTCTTTTTCCTTTACTTATCTTTCACGCTTGTGTTTCTAATCTTTGCTACTGATTCCAAAAGAGGGGTATAAAAGGAATTAAATAAGGCTCAAAGGGGTAACGAAGGATAAAGTGTTTACATATCAGAACAAAATGCCTTCGTCATTCCAATCTCCAAAACATGCCAAGTGCAAACTACACAATTAAACAAACCAAGGAAAACATTTACAACATCTTTTGATTGTACCGGACTTGATAACCGTATCCACACGTTCGCTTTCCATATCTGTTAAATACAAAGCACCATTGGACAACACTCTCACTTCTCCTTACCACGAACGGTGGGCAAACTTGCCTTTAGCTTTAATCTGATGTGGCACGATGCATTTCAATAGTATTTCTTTATGCTCTATCTGCCCCAATTTCATATGGTTCGGGCTTCAAATGATCTCAAAGTGTCCAAATCTGTTCTTATTCCCCTCAAGTGCCCCTATCATCTTCCAAATTGCTTCATGATTGAACTAACCTTTAAGATCAGGCCTAGAATTATGCGTGCATGTCATGTCACTAGAACCAGCATGAAAAGAACTATAAAAAGGGGAGAGAACTAAACAAAAGAAAATGACTAGAAATAACAGAAAACAGAGAATTGCATTAAGCAGACGGTGAAAGAGTTTGGACAACAAAACAAGCACAATAAACTGGGGTACAACCCTTAGAACAAACCTAGACAACACTACATGAGATACTACGACCAAAGGAACTAGACAAAATAAAAGGATAGAAGGGTTTGAGTCACAAGACAATATCCAGATTACAACCCTGAAATAACCTGGACAACAGAAATGACAACAAACTAAGCCACCAAAGCTCCTCTCTGGCTGACCAAGAAATGGAGCGTCTTTCCAATTACCAAGCACGGTATCTTAGCCACTGAATTCTGCATCAACAATATTAGGAACTTCACAAGTCTTCATCACATTGTTCTTATCAAGCTGCTTTTGGGTTCCTTTTGCCGGCTGGTTCTTAAGATCAACCTCTGATAGTGCTGAAAGCTTGGTAGCCTTTGGACCTCCGAGGCTCCCAGAAGTATTCTCACATTCCTTTTCAAAATAAATCATGCCCACCATATGCGTCTCATTATGCACAGGTGATGGACTTTGGCTAGTGTTTGCTGCATCCGGATTTTGCACGGCAATGTCGCCTGCATCAATAAGCCTCTGAATTGCTTTCTTCAGATTCCAGCACTTCTCTATGTCATGCCCCGGGGCATCTGAGCAATATGCGCACCTCTGAGAAAAATCAAACTTCTTTGACAGAGGGTTTGGCATTTCTGGGAAAAGATAGTTGGACGACGAGTATTCATTGTCGAGAACAGTGAGTGTGACCGGAGGGCACTTCTGGGAAAAGATAGTTGGACGACGAGTGATCGAGCTACTAGGGTGGTTGGGAAAGCTGTGATAAGCCAGTAAATATTGAGAGTGTGGAGGATCGCCTGGCGTTGTGTCCGGAGTTTGGGTAAGGACGGCGTTTAGGAAGCTGGGTGGTGGCGGGGGTGGTGCTTTCCCAGTCATCCATGCCCGATACATGTCCGCCACGTGTTGTCTCAACATATTTACCTCTTCTACCAACCCGTTGTCCTTTTCGACCCGCTGCTTTCGGGCACCGGTATTAACCCACTCAGTTCTGTTGTTCTCTGCCATTGCCTTTTGCCTTTTTGTTGTATGGAAGAGTTACCACTTTAAAACCACAAACCAACCACATTTCTGGTATGAACACAACAAAATGAAGCCATCACGTTAGCGTTAGGGCATTCAACATAAGATAACTTCACTTTACGTGCAATGCACCTAGCCACAATTATCGGTTCTAAAATTACTTCGAGGGTACAAAGGTCAGTTGGTATCATCCCAATTTGTTCATTTCAACCTCTCTCCTTTCTTTTCTTTTCTTTCCTCGCCCTTCTTTAGCTCGCTCATTTTTCCTTCCCCCTTTTTCCTTTCGGATTATCACTCTTTTCTTCCCTCTCATTTCTCACATCCCATGACTTCACCTCTCTTTTTTCTTTCTTCTCTCTTTTATTTTCCTTGATTTTTGCCCTTTTTTTCCCTTTACGTTGGATAAATAAAAAAAAATGATTCGATCGAACCCTATGTAGGTTGCCTACGTATCATGACCCCGCATGAATCAAATCTTTGCGTAGTTCTGGAAGATCAAGAAACAAATTGACGTTCTCACTTTTCCTTTTTTTTTTTACCTTAATGACTACTCTGATGAGCAAATAGAGAAAAAGAAGCAAATCCCTTTTTTTTTTAATTTTCTACACTTAATGTTCTATGACCTATTCTAAACTCAAGCTTAACGGGCATTTTTTCTCTTTTTTTTTTGAAACAAACACCCTACGGAAAATTATTAAGGAAAGCCCTAGAAAAAAAATATTTTTGATTCTTTTTTTTTCTTGTTTTTAGGAAGAAAATCTAGAGAATAAACCACAGGAAAATATTTTGAATTTTCATTTAATATCCCGATGCAAGATTTTTGAAACAAGCAATGAAAAAGATAAAACGAAATATTTTTTTCTTCTATGTACAGTGTCCTAAAGTTCTAATGAAAATAAAAAGAGTTTCTTTTTTTTTTTTTCATTTTCACTAATTTCCCCAAGAAACACCTCAAAAGAAAATCTTTTTGAGTTTTGAAATTAACACCTTAAAGAAAGCTTTTAAAGAAGTACTAAAAGAAAATTCTTTTTTTGAATTTTGGTCCTGATATACTAAAGAAAACATAAAAATAATTCATTTTAAGTCCTAGATATTAATTGCCTTAAAGGAAAAACAACCTCAATTTTTCATTTCTAGAATTAGTATTTTAAAGAAAACTTATACCGGAAATATAAAATGCAACATCTTTTTTTTGGATTTTTGAGTTACACCACGCCTTTTCCAATAAAAAATAAAAAGTACAATGACAAAAACTTAACATCTCTGTACAAAACTTAGAAAGTAAAAGACGATATATAAAAAAATACCCAAAAATAACTAAAAATAAAAATAAGAGTAAATCTTCTCAAGCAACTCCTGAATGCAGCGGTCCTGGGGTATCTGTCCTGCTCAAACTCCGGTAAGTAAATCCACACCTGTATGAGAAATCTTAAACCAACACTATGTGAGACAATAACATTCCCTACTAGACACATGCAAGACATGGTTTAGGCTATTTTTTGTAAAATAGTTTATTTTGGCCAAAAGATGGCTAGAAGTGCAAAAGTTGGCTAAGACCCCGCAAAGCCAAGAACCTAAGCTTACTAGGAAGACCGGACCCTATGTGGGTTGCCTACGTATCACGCCCCGAAAGACGAGAATCAGGTATGCGTAGTTCGGGCAGATTGGATACATGCGAGAATTTAATAACGACTAATTTAGAGAAAACATATTTTTTTGCTTTTTCTTGAAAAAGGATGAAACATGCAACATCTTTTTGGATTTTCTTTTTCTCTTTTTTTTTTGAATTTTTTTGCTTTTCGGAAAATGATGAAAAAGTGCAAAATCTCTATTTGAATTTTGAGCTCTCTCTTTTTTTTCTTTTTTTTTTTTCATTTTTCACTGTTTTTTCATTCATTTTTTTTATTTGCCCTCAGCTATCCTTGGTCCGCCAAATGACCCTTTTACCCTTGAATAAATACAACATGTAGCACATAGGATGTATCAAGATGGTCTGTTATTTTCAGGTCACCTGTCCTAGACGGACCCAACCCCTGTGTTGAGTCCCCTAAGTCAAATGCACATGATGCAAATAAACGTTGCTACTAGGGATCCGGCATGAGGCTAAGTTATTCTAGGTTTAAAAACTTGGGTACTTGTTCTAGACTGTGTACCCGAGGGGACAACTCGAGTCGAGGAGGGGGCTACGTACCGGGGACCCGCAAGATCGTCTGGCTTAGTAACTTGCCCGAGCCTCTTTCTTATTTCAGGGTATGACACTAACAGAATAGGGAGTCTCAACCAGTAAGCACATCCCCGGAGGTGAGAAGAGAAGGGTTTCAACACAGTTTATATACAATTCAGATAATATCAAAGCGGTAAAAAATAATATTTTGCACACTTAGTATGAAACATGTAGGAAAATCAGATAAAGCCAAACATAACAATTATTCTAAGCTCGAATTCTTAAACCCTGAACCGAAGTTCTGGGTTTGTATCCCCAGCAGAGTCGCCAGAGCTATCATACCTCCTTTTCACTACACCCGCAAAGAGTATAATAAAGGGAGTTTTTTCCAACTTAAGGTGACAATCGAAACGGGATTCACTTTATTAGGAGATTCAGAGTCGCCACTTGGGAGATTTATGGTGTCCCAAGTCACCGGTTGAATCCCGAATCGAGGAAAATAATGACTCTGTTTAACAGTCCGCGAACCAGAAATCCGAGTAGGAATTCTGTTAACCCGGGAGAAGGTATTAGGCATTCCCGAGTTCCGTGGTTCTAGCACGGTCGCTCAACTGTCATATTTGGCTTAATTATCTGATTTTAGAACATTTCGAACCTATGTGCCAATTTTAACTTATAACCGCTTTTATTCATTTTTTTTAAAGAAAGATTGAACGTCGTCTAAAACATGTCTTTGGATCGATTCACATGAAATGCACCCGCAATCCGAAACACATTTTATTCAACGTTTTAGGATTTGGATTTGGGTCACATAAATGCGCACCCGAGTTTAGGAAGGTAAGTTATTAAAATAACGCGCCTAAGGCAACTACGCGTTAGCAACTTTGCGAGGGCCATGAAAATTCGCTAAATGGTGCGCCTCGAATTCTAAGGATTGAACAAAATTAATTAAAACGAGGGCCATGCAATTGTCATTTTGTTTGGCACGACGCACCTCGATTATTCTAACCAAAAGGAAAAGCATTCAACTAAATAAACTACGGATATTCATATTTAACAAATTAAAGATTAAGTATCACAACTACGTCACGGGAACCGTACCCGTAATTGTGACGATTATTATTAATTAGCGCGTCTAAAGCAACTATGAACATCATTTTAATATAGTAATCGTGCATTATAGGCAAACTATTAATGATGGCTCACAACAAAATGAATCAAACTACTAGATACGGCCAGTACCAAAACTTGCCATAAAATGACAAAAATCAAAGCAACACCAATCTTGCCAATCAAATGGCGAGACCAATACCACGCGAAACGCCGAACCAACAAAACAATATCCAACCATTTGAGCAAAGTTAACGCTCACTGCCCCGAAATTGGCTTCACAAAAATTTGACAAAAGCAATATTCAACAAAACAATATTCAACTATATTGGCTTCTTAAGATGCAGAGCACTATAACACTCAAATAACCCATTGCTCAAGATCATTATCATTTAATGTCTTGCACGCCAATTTAGCTATGTAAGAATGAAATAATAGAGACCACTTGAAACAGAGAATTCACAGTAAACAGATCATTAAGATACTATTGAGTCGATCTAACGACATAGCCAACAAACCACTCTATTTTTCACATCTTAATAGAAGAACGGGCAGAAAACTGGAGAAGCCATAATAAGGCTTTTGAATTACTCGCAAAGGAAGATTAACGAACCTGAAATCGAACAGAAAAACAGCAACTCCGGAACCTCGTCGGAATCTCGAACGGAACTAGCAACCAACGAACAAAGCTTTAGCTGAACCCGATCTCAGCAGAAACATTACCTTTGTTGCAGCTGTAATAGAGAAGAAACAAAAACGACGGACGATGGGGGTAGTAGCCGTCGCCGGTTTTCTGGTTAAGCTCGTCAATCCGGCGAACTGCCGGAGCTCGTTTCTTCTGGCGAGTTACTAAGGAGGGAGACGAAAAGAGCGACAGCAGCTCCTCTCTAATGGAAAAACAGTTGCTCTCTCTGGTTTTTTTGGCGTGAAGATTGAAGAAGAAGACGTTGGGGCTGGGGGTGTGAAGGAGACGATGAAGTCAGGGAGTGGGGGTCGTTTGGAGAAGATGAAGCTTCAGAGGGGGGGGGGGGGGTCTGTACTGTTGCGGCTGCGCTTCATTTTTCCCATTTGTTCAGATTTTTTAAGTATTATTTATAGGTAGAGTCTAGGTTTAGGTATATTTTTTGTGTATTTTGCCCATTAGTCCCTAGATTTTTTGTGTTAAGTCCTTAGGGTCTTTTTTATTTATTTTTTATCCCAAAGAAGAGTCTAGAAGGGTCCCTAGACTGCACAATGACTCTTTTTTTTTATTTTGTATTTTTAAAAATAAGATAGAAATACTACACAATGCCAAAACTAATCCTAATTAATTGAACTAGACATGAAACTATATTTTTTTTTGTTTTCGAAATTATATAAAGATAAAAATAAAGTACTATTTTTGTGTTGTTTTTTTTTGAATTTATGAAAAATACATAAATTAAAATATTTTTTTTAATTTTCATTTTTCTTGTACTAAAATAAAGTAAAAGCATCAAAATTAATTGAAATAGTGCTATTAGGCCTAAATTAAATATTTACATGCTAAAATATGAAAAATCTTGGGGAGGGTCAAAAATCACACGTCTACATTTGTTATCATCGCTTATTGGGCTGAATGCCATATTTGGGCTTCGTGCCAACTACTTGAACCCTTCGGGGCTTTTATTTGATATTTCCTCACTGTTTTGACTTACTATTTGAACTCAATCATATTAAATTTCACTGTTTTACTACGCAGCCGTTTTTACTCAGTTTTGAAATTTAAATGATATTTTAAATGATATTTGGGCTGAGAAACACTGTTTTACTATTGCCCGAGGGGCTTGTGATGATTTTTGACTGAGTAAGCCAAGGGCCTATATTATGAGGAGATACTGATACTGATTGGAGGCCGAGAGCCTGAGATATGTACGCCACGAGGTGGCTTGACTGGTATGAGGCCAAGGGCCTAGCTTTGATGCCACAAGATGTCTTGTTATCACGCTTGGGCTGTAAGGGGTCCCTCCAGGAGTCTGCACACCCCCAGTGAGTGCGGGTACCCATTGTGATGTGAGATTGAGCCCGAGGGGCTGTTACTATTGTGAGATGTTGCTTGAGGGACGGATGTGGTGTTACTGTGCCCGAGGGGCAAATTCCTATTTGTTTACATTATCATAATTAACTGTCAATTACCTGTTTACTAGTTTAAAGAGCAATTCCTTGATTTTTACTGGTTTTACTGAAATTAGATGATTTTACTACTTCATTATAGACTGCCATATGCTTTACATGTTTTCTTACTTTCAGTCATTATTTATATTCGTTACTCACTGAGTTGGAGTACTCACTTTACTCCCTGCACCCTGTGTGCAGATTCAGGCGTAGCTGGTTCCGCTCCGGAGTGTTGATTTCCTCCAGTTCCTGGCGGGCCTTTCAGATATTACGAGGTAGCTGTTGACGTCCGCAACCCCGTGTCTCTACTCCTCTATCATTTCTGTTTCCTTACAAACATTTGTAGTAGTTTATGACTTTAGCAGACTGTATTGTGGCTCATAGATGCTCGTGACTTGTGACACCCCGGTTAGGGCTGTATCGGGTTGGATATTCCGCATTATTCTTGATATTTCCGCTATTTAGTATAATTAAATCATGTTTAGACTATTTTGTGGTGGGTAACTGCTTTAAAAGATGAGTTGGGTTAAACCGGCTGGCCTTGTCTTCACGAGAGGCACCATCACGACCGGGTTCGGGGTTAGGGTTGTGACAAGTCCAATGTGGATGGGCTTCGGGAGTTGATTCTGGAAGAGGACCATAGCTCGCGGTATTCTATTCATCCAGGAGCCGCGAAGATGTATCAGGATCTTAGACAGCATTACTGGTGGCGGAGAATGAAGAAAGATATTGTGAGATTTGTAGCTCGGTGTCTCAACTGTCAGCAGGTGAAATATGAGCATCAGAGACCGGGTGGCTTGCTTCAGGGGATGGATATTCCAGAGTGGAAGTGGGAGCGGATCACTATGGATTTTGTAGTTGGACTCCCTCGGACTTTAAAGAAGTTTGATGCTATTTGGGTAATTGTGGATAGGCTGACCAAGTCCGCGCACTTCATTCCTATCTGTACTACTTATTCTTCAGAGCGGTCGGCAGAGATATATATATTCGGGAGATTGTTCGGTTGCATGGTGTCCCAGTTTCCATCATTTCATATCGGGGCACTCAATTTACTTCCAAGTTTTGAAAGTCTGTTCAACGAGTGTTGGGTACTCAGGTGCAGTTGAGCACAACTTTTCACCCTCAGACGGACGGGCAGTTTGAGCGCACCATTCAGATATTGGAGGATATGCTACACGCTTGTGTTATTGATTTTGGAGGGTCATGGGATCAGTTTCTACCGCTTGCAGAGTTTGCTTATAACAACAGCTACCAGTCGAGTATTCAGATGGCTCCATATGAGGCTTTGTACGGGAGGCAGTGTAGATCTCCAATTGGTTGGTTCGAGCCCGGTGAGGCTAGGCTATTGGGGACAGATTTGGTTCAGGATGTCTTAGATAAGGTGAAGGTGATACAGGAGAGACTTCGTACACCGCAGTCGAGGCAAAAGAGTTATGCTGATAGGAAGGTTCGAGATGCGTCCTGCATGGTTGGTGAGAAGGTCTTGTTGAAGGTTTTGCCCACGAAGGGTGTTATGAGATTCGGAAAGAAAGGGAAGTTAGTCCGCGGTTCATTGGGCCTTTTGAGGTACATCGGAGGATTGGGGAAGTGGCTTATGAGCTTGCTTTGCCACCCAGCTTGTCAAGTATGCATCCGGTTTTCCATGTTTCTATGCTCCAGAAGTATATTGGAGATCCGTCTCATGTTCTGGATTTCAGCACAGTTCAGTTGGAGGGTGATTTGACTTATGATGTGGAGCCAGCAACTATTTTGGAGCGTCAGGTTCGGAAGTTTAGGTCAAAAGATATAGCTTCGGTGAAGGTGTAGTGGAGAGGTCGGCCCGTGGAGGAGGCTACCTGGGAGACAAAGCGGGAGATGCGGAGCAGATATTCTCACCTGTTTGAGGCTTCAGGAATGTTTCTTGACTCGTTCGAGGACGAACGTTTGTTTTAGTTGGGGAGGATGTGACGACCCGGCCCGTCGTCTCATGAGTTACCGGTCCGTTTTCCCAATTTCTGTTTCTTTATGCTTCGTTATCCGTGTTTTGTGGTATCAGGTTGGTCGAAACGAATCCGGAGTGATTTTGGTAAGGTTTGAGCACTTAGTCTCATTTAAAAAAGCTTAAGTTGGAAAAGTCAACCGGATGTTGACTTATGTCTTCGAGGGCTCGGATGTGAGTTTCGGTGGTTCGGTTAGCTTCGGGAGGTGATTTGTGACTTAGGAGCGTGGTCGGAATGGGTTTTGGAGGTTTGGAGTAGAATTAGGCTTGAATTGGCGAAGTTGATATTTTGGCGATTTCCGGTTGATAGACGAGATTTTGATATAGGGGGCGGAATGGAATTCCAAGAGTTGCAATAGCTTCTTTATGTCATTTGGGATGTGTGTGTAAAATTTCAGGTCATTTAGAGGTGGTTTGGTTGGGTTTTTGATCAAAAGCGTATTTCGGAAGATTTTAGAAACTTAGGCTTGAATTCGATGTGATTTGGTAGATTTGTTATTGTTTGAGGTGTTTTGATGATTGGAACAAGTTTGAATAAGGTATTGGGTTATGTTCGTGGTTTCGGTTGAGGTCTCGAGGGCCTCGGGATAATTTAGGGTGGCTAACGGGGAGATTGGAGATTTGTTGCAGCAGGTGATATTGCTGCTTCTGGTGTTTTTGCACCTGCGGTTTTGGGGACCGCAGGTGAAGTGTCGCACGTGCGGAAGGGAAGGCGCAGATGCGGTATGGAGAGGTAGAGTCAGGAACCGCAGATGCGGTATGGGAACCGCACCTGCGGAGCCGCAGATGCGACCAGTTGACCGCAGATGCGGTATGTGGCCGCTAAGTGAGTTTCGTAGAAACGGAGGAGTTGACCGCATATGTGGTACCGCAGAAGCGGGTTTTGGACCACAGATGCGGAAAGGCTTGGGCTGACCATATATGTTATTTCATTTCGTGATTTTGGGTTATTTCACCATTGTTGCCTTCGACCTTGGAGCTTTTTGGGCGATTCTGAAGAGAGAAATCAAAGACTTCGTTAAGGTAAGGAATTTTAGACCAAAAACTCAATTCTATGATTGTATTTCATGAATTTAGGGCTGTAATTAAAGGAATTAAAGGGTTAGGGCTTGAGTTTAAGAGGCCTTTAAATGGGGATTTGAGGGGTCATATGGACTCCGATTTTAGTATTTTTTATATGTATGAACTCGTGGGGAGATAAGGAACCTATTGGGTGTAAGAATTTCTGAGTTTCAAGAAGTGGGCCCGGGGCTCGGGTTTTGGTAATTTCGGGATTTTTGGTATTTTTCGATTGTTTTCGCTTGGGCTTCGTTCCGTTAGCATATTTTGACGCCATGATTTGGAATTTGACTAGATTCGACGAGAGTGGAGGCCGATTCGAGAGGCAAAGGCGTCGCGGAGTAGTACTTTCACCGGTTTGAGGTAAGTTACCATTGTAAATTTGGAACTGAGGTACAAAACCCCGGTATTTGACTTGCTAAACGCGGTGACGCACATGCTAGGTGACGAGCGTGTGGGCGTGCACCGGTAGGGATTGTGACTTGGTACTTCCTGTAGCGACTATTAAGCCGCGTATTTGGTTTGGAAATATTATATTATTCCTTGTTTTAGGTATTATACTGTATTATGGGCTATATGCCGTGTTTGGGGCCTTTTGCCGACCTGTAGCAACCCTAAGGGCCATTTTTACTATTTTCCTCACTTTACTTGCTAGAAGCGAACTCTCAGTCATGTTTTACCTGCTTACATGTTTAAAACTGGTTTATTACACTACTCCTAATGGTGAGGACTGTCTGGGCTGGGTTCCCTAATTTCCACTGTTGTGCCCGAGAGGCTGTGAGGTTAAAGACTGAGAGAGGTTGAGAACCCCAATTTGAGGATATTTATACATATACATATATATGGATCGGGCTGCACGCCGCAGTGATACTTATATGGATTGGGCTGCACGCCGCAGCGATGTATATATTGGATCGGGCTCCACGCCGCAGCGATATGAAGCTTGGGCTATAGGAGCCCCTTCGGAGTCTGCACACCCCCAGTGAGCATAGTTGACTATAAACATATGGATCGGGCTGGACGCCGCAGCAGTTGCTATGATTTTCTATCTTTATGAGATATAAATGAGCCAAGTGCTGAAAGTGAGTACTGAAAGACGAGAGTTGAGTCACGAGTGACTGAGAGGCTGCCCGAGGGGCCATATTCTGAGTGATTCTTTGCCCGGTGGGCCCTATTATGTTGTTTCTACTGTTTCACTCTTCTTTTAAATAAGTCTCTATTGGATATATTGCTAAATAACTGACTTCAATGTTTTAAATTGGAAATGATGATTCTTTTGACGGAACTAATTTTAAGGTTATATGTTTTTGAACTGCTCGTTACTGCTTTCAGTACTTATTTACTTTAGTTACTTACTAAGTTGGCGTACTCACGTTACTCCCTGCACCTTGTGTGCAGATCCAGGTGCCCGAGCGGCCCAGTGAGAGCTTTTCAGTTGTTCAGCATTTGCCGGGGATTTCGAGGTAGCTGCATGGCGTTCGCAGCCCTGATTTCTCCCCTCTATCTTGTATCTTTTCGCATTTTTCTAGACTATTTATGTAGTGAATTTTCAGACTTGTATTAGAGGCTCTAGACTCGTGACACCAGATTGTTGGGGCTGTGTAGTTATTGTTATTTTTACCTTCCGCATATTTTCTACTATTTTAACGCTTATGATGAATTTCGTATTTAAAACGTGTGATAGAAATGGATAAATGTTAAAGTGAAATCGGTTGTGGTTAGTTAAATGGTTGGCTTTCCTAGTAATGTGATAGGCGCCATCACGACCGGTATTTGGGGTCATGACATTAGCTTTAATTGCGCATTGAAAAGGCACTTATATGGCATTTTTTCAATAATTTTTGTGTATTATGATGTGTAATATTGTTCATATATAAACAATAATTGTGACGACCCAAAGGAGTCATCACCTGTATTCCTACTCCCTCTGTACTTCTGAGGCCCTGGAAACCTCACTTGGGGGTTGCCTCGACTTGTGTGCGCAGTCCGGGCGCGTAACCGGAAAGTTTAAATGTGAATTTGTGAGAAAAATTGTGAAATCTTGGTATTTAATTGATTAAGTTTGACTTCGGTCAACGTTTTGGGCAAACGGATCCGGATCCGTGATTTGACGATCCCGGAGGGTCTGTAGGAAAATATGGGACTTGGGTGTATGCCCGGAATTAAATTCCGAGGTCCCAAACCCGAGAAATGAATTTTCGTGTGAAATTATTTTCTGAAAATAAATAAGGAAATTGGAAATGAAATTTGATTAAAAGACTGTGGTATCGGGCTCGTATTTTGGTTCCGACGCCCGGTACAAGTTTTATTTACGGTTTGAGTACTTTCTGTAAAGTTTGGTTGAATTTGGACGTCGTTTGACGTGTTTTGGACTAAAAACTCTAAACTTGATGTTTTATGAAAATTGGAAGGAAATCATGGGTATTGAGGCCCAGTTTGATGACTCATGATGTTGATTGGGCGATTTGATCGCACGGATGAGTCCGTAGTATGTTTATGAGTTCATTTGCATGTCCGGTTTGGAGTCCCGAGGGGCTCGGGTGAATTTTGAGTAGGTCCCGGGAGGTCTTAGGCTTAGAAATAGCAGATAGTTGCAGGTTCAGGGGTTGCAGGCCCCAGCGCGCCGGCGGTCAATTCTGCGCGGTCAGCGCTGGAAGCTGTGCGGCCGCGGTACATTTCTGTGCGGACCGCGTAGCTTGGGTTCAAAGGGCCAAGGGGGTAAGTCGACCAGCGCGGCCGCGCACCAAATCAGTGCGGTCCACGCTGGGTGGGTTCAGAGAGGGTCATTTTTTTCCAGTCCCTCAGCGCGGTCACGGTGCACTTTTGCGCGGTCCGCGCTGAGCCTCCAGTAGGGTATAAAAGGTCGGAATTTTTAGTTATTTTTCACCTTTTCAAAACCCAAAACATAAGAGGCGATTTTCCAAACGATTCTTCTTCTTCAAAACGATTGGTAAGTGATTTCTAACTTATTTTCTTTACTCCTTAACATCTTTAAACATAATTTCAACTTCAAAACAAAGATTTTAATGGGGAAATTGGGAATTTAGTGTAGCACCTAGGTTTTCTAAAATTGGGGGGGGGGGGGGTTTGGACCTCAATTCGAGGTCCGATTCCAAGATAACTTACATATTTGAGTTCATGGGGGAATGGGTTTGGTTCGAACCTCGGGTTTTTACCATGTGGGCCCGGGGGCATTTTTGACCTTTTGGGAAAAATTAATGAAGAAGCTATAATTAGTCATTGGGTTTGATTTGTGTAGCACATATTGATATCATGAAGTCCTTATTGCATAGATTTGGTTGAGTTGGGGCCGAATTCGATAGGGAAAGCAGTTGTTGTGGATTGATGTGGCCGTGGAAGTCGAGGTAAGTGTTTGGTCTAACTATGGCTTGAGGGAATAGGAGTAGAGTCTTATTTGCTACTTGCTAATTGTCGAGTACGATGTATAGGCATGGTGATGAGTATCTATACATTGGTGTCTAGCATGACCGTTGGTCCTATATTGTGATTTCCATGACTTCCTTGTATTATTCATGCCTTGGTGATTATTTCTATTTGTTGTGCAATGATGTGGAAAGAATCGTGACTTATGGATATTGAGGAGCGTTGGCTCATGTTGTATAGCGAATTGCGAAAGTATAAGTGATAATTGAACCTCTAGAGCATAGGCTCGAGTTGTGAAGTGAATTGTGAAGTAAAAGTGAGGAGAGAAAAGATCATTATGTTGTCCCTTGGCGGGCCATTGTCGAATTGTGGTTCCCTTGTACTGTGTTCTTAATTGATATTACGGATGCTTAGGTTAATGCTTCCTTGTGTTGAGTGATGACTATAGTTATAGCTGAGATAGTTAAGTGTTGTCATAGGTTGGTTACAACTGAGGTAGTTAAGCGTTGTAATAGGTTGGTTATAGCTGAGGTAGTTAGGTGTAGCACCAAGTTTGATTATAGTTGTGGTAGTTAGATGTTGTAATAGGATTGATCATAGTTGTGGTAGATAGGTGTCGTAACTGGAATGATTATAGTTGTGGCAGTTAGATGTTGCAACGGGATCGGTTGTAGCTGTGGTAGTTAGATGTTGGAACCAGTGCGGTTATAGATGTTTCTCCCTTGCCGGGACATTTGATTTGACATTTGTTCCTTGCCGGGAAGTTATTATGTTGTTGTTCCCTTTCCGGGAAGTTATACATTGTCGTCCCCCAGCCGGGATTATTTTGTTATATTGTGATTGATGAAATGGGAGCGTGTGGTACGCCTACCACGTAGTATTATGAAATGGGATCGTGTGGTACGCCTACCACGTAGTGTTATGAAATGGGATCGTGTGGTACGCCTACCACGTGATATTTGAGGATCGGGTTGCAGGCCGCAACAATGATATCTATGGGTCGGGTTGCACGCCGCAACAATGATATTTGAAGATCGGGTTGCATGCCGCAACAATGATATTTGAAGATCGGGTTGCACGCCGCAACAATGGTATTTGAGGATTGGGTTGCACGCCGCAACAATGATATTTGAGGATCGGGTTGCACGCCGCAACAATGATATTTGAGGATCGAGTTGCACGCCGCAACAATGATATTTATGGATCGGGTTGCATGCCGCAACAATGATATACGTGGGTGGGGTTGCACGCCGCAAGAGTGTTGTTATATATTAGGATCGGGTTGCGCGCCGCAACAGTTGTTGATTCAAGTGTGTTTATTTTGGATATTCGTTTCTTGGTTCGCTGTAAATTCTTGGGCTGCTTCTATCTTTATATTGAGGTTTCCTATTTGTAACTGTTGCCTCCCCACAGCATGTCCCTCCCTTCCTTATTGACTGCTTATTTCCTGTATTTCTTTCCGTTGTATATATATATAGTTAAACTGCACAGGTTTATCTGGCAGTCTGGTCCTAGCCTCGTCACTACTTCGCCGAGGTTAGGCTAGGCACTTACCAGCATATGGGGTCGGTTGTGCTGATACTACACTCTGTGCTCTTTTGCACAGATCCAGGTATTGGACAGCATCAGTAGTTGGAGGGCTTCCTTCAGTCCACCCGGAGACCCAAGGTAGACCTGCAGGCGTTGGCGTCTCCCTCTATCTTCATTCACTATTTCATTATCTTTTGTTCAGAGACTGTTTATTGTATTTTCCTTCAGACCTTGTATGTAGTAGATCTTAGATAGT
>NW_017671464.1:152337-238129 GCF_001879085.1 Nicotiana attenuata | reverse complement strand
ATTACTATGGACTTTGTTACTGGACTTCCGTTGACCCGAAAGAAGTTTGATGCGATATGGGTTATTGTTGACACGCTGTCCAAGTCAGCGCATTTCATTCCTGTGGCAATCTCCTATTCTTCTGAGAGGTTCGCTGAGATCTATATTCGAGAGATAGTTCGCCTTCATGGTGTGCCCGTGTCTATCATTTCGGATCGGGGTACGCAGTTTACCTCACGCTTCTGGAGAGCAGTTCAGCGAGAGTTGGGCACACGGGTAGATTTGAGCACCGCATTTCATTCCCAGACGGACGGTCAGTCCGAGCGGACTATTCAGATTTTGGAGGATATGCTCCGAGCTTGTGTTATTTATTTTGGAGGTTCGTGAGATCAGTTCTTGCCTTTGGTGGAGTTTTCTTACAACAACAGCTACCAGTCGAGCATCCAGATGGCTCCTTATGAGGCTTTATATGGTAGGCGATGTCGGTCTCCGGTTGGATGGTTTGAGCCGGGAGGGACTCGATTGATAGGTACGGATTTGGTTCAGGAGGCCTTGGACAAGGTCAAGATCATTCAGGAGAGGCTTCGTTCAGCTCAGTCTAGGCAGAAGAGTTATGCAGACCGTAAGGGTCGAGATGTAGCTTTCATGGTTGGTGAGCGGGTATTGCTCCGAGTGTCGCCTATGAAGGGCGTGATGGGAAGAAGGGCAAGCTTAGTTTTAGGTACATTGGCCCGTTTGAGATTCTTGATCGAGTGGGAGGGGTGGCTTATAGACTTGCGTTGCCACCCAGCTTATCAGTCGTGCATCCAGTTTTCCATGTATCCATGCTTCGGAGGTATCACAACGATCCTACCCTCGTGTTAGATTTCAGTACTGTCCAGTTGGACAAGGACTTATCCTATGAGGAGGAGCCGGTAGCTATTCTGGACCGGCAGGTTTGTCAGTTGAGATCCAAGAGTTTTTCTTCTGTTCGTGTTCAGTGGAGAGGTCAGCCTCCTGAGGCATCAACCTAGGAGTCCGAGTCTGATATACGGAGCCGTTATCCCCATCTTTTCCCCGACTCAGGTACTTCTTTCTTTTGTCCGTTCGAGGACGAACGGTTGTTTTAGAGGTGGAGAATGTGACGACCCAAAGGGGTCATCACCTGTATTCCTACTCCCTCTGTACTTCTGAGGCCCTAGAAACCTCACTTGGGGGTTGCCTCGACTTGTGTGCGCAGTCCGGGCGCGTAACCGGAAAGTTTAAATGTGAATTTGTGAGAAAAATTGTGAAATCTTGGTATTTAATTGATTAAGTTTGACTTCGGTCAACATTTTGGGCAAACGGACCCGGACCCGTGATTTGACGGTCCCGGAGGGTCCGTAGGAAAATATGGGACTTGGGTGTATGCCCCGAATCAAATTTCGAGGTCTCAAGCCCGAGAAATGAATTTTCGTGTGAAATTGTTTTCTGAAAATAAATAAGGAAATTGGAAATGAAATTTGATTAAAATTCTGTGATATCAGGCTCGTATTTTGGTTCCGACGCCCGGTACAAGTTTTATTTACGGTTTCTGTACTTTCCGTAAAGTTTGGTTGAATTTGGACGTCGTTTGACGTGTTTTGGACTAAAATCTCTAAACTTGATGTTTTATGAAAATTGGAAAGAAATCATGGGTATTGAGGCCCAATTTGATGATTCATGATGTTGATTGGGCGATTTGATCGCACGGATGAGTCCGTAGTATGTTTATGAGTTCATTTGCATGTTCGGTTTGGAGTCCCGAGGGGCTCGGGTGAGTTTTGAGTAGGTCCCGGGAGGTCTTAGGCTTAGAAATAGCAGATGGTTGCAGGTTCAGGGGTTGCAGGCCCCAGCGCGGCCGCGGTCATTTCCGCGCGGTCAGCGCTGGAAGCCGCGCGGCCGCGGTACATTTCTGTGCGGACCGTGTGGCTTGGGTTCAGAGGGCCAAGGGGGTAAGTCGACCAGCACGGCCGTGCACCAAATCAGTGCGGTCCGCGCTGGGTGGGTTCAGAGAGGGTCATTTTTTTTCCAGTCCCTCAGCGCGGTCGCAGTGCACTTTTGCGCGGTCCGCGCTGAGCCTCTAGTAGGGTATAAAAGGTCGGGATTTTTAGTTATTTTTCACCTTTTCAAAACCCAAAACATAAGAGGCGATTTCCAAACGATTCTTCTTCTTCAAAACGATTGGTAAGTGATTTCTAACTTATTTTCTTTACTCCTTAACATCTTTAAACATAATTTCAACTTCAAAACAAAGATTTTAATGGGGAAATTTGGAATTTAGGGTAGCACCTAGGTTTTCTAAAATTAGGGGGGGGGGGGTTTGGACCTCAATTCGAGGTCCGATTCCAAGATAACTTACATATTTGAGTTCATGGGGGAATGGGTAATCGGGTTTTGGTTCGAACCTCGGCTTTTGACCATGTGGGCCCGAGGGCATTTTTGACCTTTTGGGGTAAATTGATGAAGAAGCTATAATTAGTCATTGGGTTTGATTTGTGTAGCACATATTGATATCATGAAGTCCTTATTGCATAGATTTGGTTGAGTTGGGGCCGAATTCGAGAGGAAAAGCAGTTGTTGTGGATTGATGTGGCCGTGGAAGTCGAGGTAAGTGTTTGGTCTAACTTTGGCTTGAGGGAATAAGAGTAGAGTCTTATTTGCTACTTGCTAATTGTCGAGTACGATGTATAGGCATGGTGACGAGTATCTATACATTTGTGTCTAGCATGACCGTGGGTCCTATATTGTGATTTCCATGACTTCCTTGTATTATTCATGCCTTGGTGATTATTTCTATTTGTTGTGCAATGATGTGGAAAGAATCGTGACTTATGGATATTGAGGAGCGTTGGCTCCAGTTGTATAGCGAATTGCGAAACTATAAGTGATAATTGAACCTCTAGTGCATTGGCTCGAGTTATGAAGTGAATTGTGAAGTAAAAGTGAGGAGAGAAAAGATCATTATGTTGTCCCTTGGCGGGCCATTGTCAAATTGTGGTTCCTTTGTACTGTGTTCTTAATTGATATTACGGACGCTTAGGTTAATGCTTCATTGTGTTGAGTGATGACTATAGTTATAGCTGAGATAGTTAAGTGTTGTCATAGGTTGGTTACAGCTGAGGTAGTTAAGCGTAGTAATAGGTTGGTTATAGCTGAGGTAGTTAGGTGTAGCACCAAGTTTGATTATAGTTGTGGTAGTTAGATACTAGGATTGATCATAGTTGTGGTAGATAGGTGTCGTAACTGGAATGATTATAGTTGTGGCAGTTAGATGTTACAACGGGATCGATTGTAGCTGCGGTAGTTAGATGTTGGGACCAGTGCGGTTATAGATGTTCTCCCTTGCCAGGACATTTGATTTGACATTTGTTCCTTGCTGGGAAGTCATTATGTTGTTGTTCCCTTGCCGGGAAGTTATACATTGTCGTCCCCCAGCCGGGATTATTTTGTTATATTGTGATTGATGAAATGGGAGCGTGTGGTACGCCTACCACGTAGTATTATGAAATGGGATAGTGTGGTACGCCTACCCGTGATATTTGAGGATCGGGTTGCACGCGCAACAATGATATTTGAGGATCGTGTTGCACGCCGCAACAATGATATCTATGGGTCGGGTTGCACGCCTCGGGTTGCACGCCGCAACAATGATATTTGAGGATCGGGTTGCACGCCGCAACAATGATATTTGAGGATCGAGTTGCACGCCGCAACAATGATATTTATGGATCGGGTTGCACGCCGCAACAGTGTTGTTATATATTAGGATCGGGTTGCGCGCCGCAACAGTTGTTGATTCAAGTGTGTTTATTTTGGATATTCGTTTCTTGGTTCGCTGTAAATTCTTGGGCTGCTTTTATCTTTATATTGAGGTTTCCTATTTGTAACTGTTGCCTCCCCACAACATGTCCCTCCCTTCGTTGCACGCCGCAACAATGATATCTATGGGTCGGGTTGCACGCCGCAACAATGATATCTGAGGATCGGGTTGCACGCCGCAACAATGATATTTGAGTATCGGGTTGCACGCCGCAACAATGATATTTGAGTATCGGGTTGCACGCCGCAACAATGATATTTGAGGATCGGGTTGCACGCTGCAACAATGATATTTATGGATCGGGTTGCACGCCGCAACAATGATATACGTGGGTCGGGTTGCACGCCGCAACAGTGTTGTTATATATTAGGATCGGGTTGCACGCCGCAACAGTTGTTGATTCAAGTGTGTTTATTTTGGATATTCGTTTCTTGGTTCGCTGTAAATTCTTGGGCTGCTTTTATCTTTATATTGAGGTTTCCTATTTGTAACTGTTGCCTCCCCACAGCATGTCCCTCCCTTCCTTATTGACTGTTTATTTCCTGTATTTCTTTCCGTTGTATATATATATAGTTAAACTGCACAGGTTTATCTGGTAGTCTGGTCCTAGCCTCGTCACTACATCACCGAGGTTAGGCTAGGCACTTACCAGCACATGGGGTCGGTTGTGCTGATACTACACTCTGTGCTCTTTTGCACAGATCCAGGTATTGGACAGCATCAGTAGTTGGAGGGCTTCCTTCAGTCCACCCGGAGACCCAAGGTAGACCTGCAGGCGTTCGCGGGCCCTAGCGTCTCCCTCTATCTTCATTCACTGTTTCATTATCTTTTGTTCAGAGACAGTTTATTGTATTTTCCTTCAGACCTTGTATGTAGTAGATCTTAGATAGTCTGTGACACTGTGACACCAGTTCTTGGGTAGAGGCTTATGTTGTACTTCTGCATTTTTATTCAGTTTCTTTAATTTAAGACTTCCGCTTGATTATTAAATTCTATCGTTTGCATGCGATTGCTGATATTTGTTAAAAAGGGTAATCAAGGTTTGGCTTGTCTAGCTCCCACTAGTAGGCGCCATCACGACTCCCGAGGGTGGGAATTCCGGGTCGTGACAATAACTATTCGACATGCAGAAGTTATTTCAGTATTATCTTGAATAAATTCTTTTTTAATTTAGAAACTATCTCAAATATACAGAATATTATATTTAAAAGTAGAATAAATCTGAATCGATCAAAAGCCAACAAAGTATGACACATGTAATTTATATCAAAATCGATAAGTTAAAGCAAAGTTAACTTAGCTAATAATATGGCAGGGAGTCTTCTAAAGAAAACAATGAACTTAAATTGAAAAAAAAAAATGAAAGGGACTTCCTTCATACATTCATATTAGCGTGAGTTAGTTTATTTATACAAGTCTTCATCCATATGTGTATTATTTCCTGTTATATTCTTTTCTTGTGAATTCTAACGCTAAAAAGGCTATTTTGGTCCACCAAAAAATATGCATTAAAGCTAGACCAATAATTTTAAACTTTTACGATTAAATTTGAATCCTTGTGGACTTAACTTGACTGATTAAGGGGCTAAGGAAAATCTTTGTTCCTTTCATTTTGCTTTCACCCAGCTGATTTATTAATATTCAAAGTAGCAAACTTTTAGCTGAAATTAATTTCTCAGATAAAGGAAAAATTCAAATATTACAACGTACTTTTATAGAAATAATTTAATCCTCATGGGATTATAGAGCGATATCTTATTATTTGTTTTGGAAAATTGATCAGCTTGAGTTTTTATAAATTTGTGATTCATGGATTCTAGAGAATAGATTATTTAGAATAAAATTAGTACGTTAATAAATATTCTTCATATTTTAAATAGTCCTATCTTAAGTTTATTTAAACAAAAAATTATATCCATTTATTTTAAATATAAATTTCTACTAAATTAAATCATTTAAAAGTAAAATGCAAGTACTCTAATTAAGACGATATAGTCGTTATTACTAAAATTATTTAAGACGAGATGGTGCCAAATAAGTAGGAAAAGAGGACTATTCCATTGTTAAACAATCATTAATCTGAACGTGCAACTATATATACACAATTGCTTTTCGGTTTTCACCTTATATCCAAAACCCTCTAAAACCGTTTTCCTCTCTTCTCTGTCCAAATCCCGTTCTCTCTGTCGATCACAAACGCCTTTCTTCATCTTCAACCTCCGGCCACTTAATTCCCAGCTAAAATGCCGCCGTCTAAAGGCAAAGGGAAGGGGAAAAAGAAAGGTAAATCCAAGAAAACAAAAAACAGAGCTCCAGACGCAACATGCAACTGCATTTTACTAAGAGAAATCATCATTGATATCCTTTCTCGTCTCCCAGTGAAGACCCTTTTACAATTCAGGTGCGTTTGCAAGCCATGGCGAAAACTCATTTCCAAACCCAACTTCATTGACACCCATTTCCTCCATTCCTCTTCTTTGCAGCCCAGTACCGGTTCTTCACCCATTCTTTTACACACTCGCCATCCCGAGTCCTCTGATCATCTACTCTCACTAGTCAACCTGTCCCACGAGTCATCATCAGTTGTGGAAGAACTTGATAACCCTTTCCCTTTCTTCTTGCAAAATATGGTGGTTGTGGGTTCTTGCAATGGCATTGTGTGCCTTTGTCAGACACCTTTGGGTGATGTCATTATTCTTTGGAACCCAGCTATGAGGCAGTCTAGGAATGTGCCGCTTTCGAAAAGCAAACCCATTATCGGAACGCACTCTTGTGTTTCCATCGGATTGGCGTACGATTCACAAAAGAATGACTTCTTGGTCTTGAGTATTCAGAGTTTCGGACCAGAAACTATGATTGCGGATGAAGTGGAAATGTTTTCAACCAAGAGTTTCAGCTGGAAGAGGGTGCCAAATGAGATGGGGTTTCGAACTCTTGGGCTTTCTTGCAATCTGGTTATTAAAGGGGTGCCTTATTGGACTGCTCTGCTTGCGGATGCGCATGGGTCACGTGAGATATTGGTGCGTTTTGATGTGAGTAAGAAAGTATTTGACAGGTTACCTATACCTGGAGCGAGACTGGGGATTCAGGGGTATCTTGTGAATTTGGAGGATTCTCTTGGTATATTAATGTGGGATAAAACAGACAAATGTAATGTTGATATTTGGGTAATGGATGATGAAGATGGTTGGAGCAAGAAATGCAATGTTGAAATGTTATTCGGGTTCGACAGAATTATTGGCTGTGTGAGGAATGGTAACATTGTTGCTGAGGATGAGAATGCGTGCTGTTCCTCTTTGATCTGGTGACTAGTTCTGTTAAGGCAAAATTGTGCATCAATAAATAGCTAATAGCCGTTCGTTCATGATTTCCAATTATTCAGAGAGCTTAGTTCTGATTGAAGGGATGCGACCAGTTAAGAAGCAAGCTGCTAGAGATAAATTAGCACGGTGATCAACTTTTGTCTTTTCAATTATATCTTAATTAGTTACTATGTGCTTGCTTTGTGTTGATTGTCACGTCTGATCCCACTTTGAGATGTTGCACTTTTGCTTTGTTCTTATCCTTGTGTGCTTATGTGTTTGTTATCGCACTTGGTGAAACAAAGCAAATTGACTGTGAATCTGTGATGCATTAATTTACTACGTGAACTAACTCTGTGATCGTTTTTACTTAACTCTACACAATTATTGGAGATGCTTGTCAGTTGCTGTTGTTTCTGGAAAGCAAATATGGTCAACTAACAAGAAAGTATATTTTTGTGGTGTGGAATCAGCCACAATATAAATGTATCTCACTGTATGCAATTCTCTTATTTTCCCAGTCCAATTTTATGGTAGTCAGCCAAACAACGTCTTGGATTACTAGTTGAAATTGGCGGAAATAAGAGGAATAAATAGAGATGCCACATGGTATTGCAACTAACAAGAAAGTATATTCATGTCTTTCATAGTGAGAATTGTTTGAAAAGATGTAGGCTTGGCTTCAAAGGTGCATCGTGCGTGTCGAGAGTGTTTCCAGAAGATCTCAACTTCCTGTTCACCCTATTTATTTTCTGGCAATACAAGATATTCCTTTTTGTCAACAGAAACATTTAAATGATTAGAGAAACTTTTCAGCTTTCGTAGAGTTTGCTTGTTGGAGCATCAGTTGTGTTGAGGTCGATATCCAATTACTTCATTATGAAGAGACAACTAGGTCAATAGACATAGTAATATGATTGCTAGATCCTTGAAGTTATATATCTATCTGCAGATATATAAATTTTTATTTGTTGACACTGTAAAACTCTAAGGTAGTTTGTTCCATAAGCATTACTATAACATTACTTGTAAGAAAGAGCACAAAAACATAGTTTAACTGAAATATTGCATTTGGATTGCTGGATTGCTCTAACTAACAGAACCAAGTCTTCAAAAGAAAAGTAAAAACTAATAAAACCATGTCCTATTGGTGATTGCAACAGTTTTGTTACCTATCTACTCAATCGAGCCAGAGGTTTTGCGCTTTCTGTTTCTGGTGCTCTTTTTCTTGTTTTTGGTGAACTAAAGCTTATTATCAATGGAAGGCTTGGCTACTTGTGTCATTGCTAACCATATTGGACGAATGTGCACTCTCTTAATGGCTTGGCTACTTGTCTCTTAATGGCTTGGCTACTTGTGTCATTTCCTCCTTGGTTCACTTGTGTCTTGCAGTCTTTAATAATAAATGAATTGACTTGTAGTTACTTTGGGATCTTATTCTAGACATAATATTCTAAACATTATATTTTTGTCTGTGTATATCTTTGGAGAATTTTTGATATTGGACCAGTGTGCGGGATTCCCTCTCAAATCAATATAATTTTGACTTGATAGATTAGATATTCGAAGAAACTTACTGACAATATTTTTCTTGATAATGTAGGGCTGGCGTGAATATAAAGTTCACTACCACTTGACCCTCAGAAGCTTGACTTGGCTATATAGGATTGCGTAAAAGACATAATGGCTGCCCCTTTTTGCTAACATCGGAGATGGCATGAGAAACTTTTTGACATACTTTTAGTTAGGAAATACTAGCAATGATGTTCATATTACAGCGTATAATTCGTCTCAGCTATACTTCGTATCAGATTGTCAACTATTTTACACTGATCAACCTGTGCTTCAGTAAGCAATGGTGGGTTTATGTTTGCGTCTAATATGCTCAAGTTTATATTTTTTGCTTCATTAGGTCTTTCAGTGTGTTCCATGTGAGTGTCTTCACTCAATTTTTGTTCCTTCCCATAAGTAATTTTCTTTTCGGTTCATAATTCTTTCCAAATGTGGACCGTGGTGCGACTTGAATGTTCTTTTGATTGGTTTCATAGTTCTTCGCATATGTAGACTGTGGTGGGACTTGAATGTTCCTTTTGGTTTATAATTCTTTGCATATGTGGACTCTGATGCGACTTGAATGGAGTTTTTAAATAGAAAGAGTTTTAAGGTAGGGTACGTTTTGCGTACACATTATCATCTCCATATCCTATTTGTGAGATTATAATAGGTTATTATTGGTGTTATAACTTTGAAGAAAATAATACTTTTGACTAAATTTACATAACATACCAAAAGTCCACTTAATATGTTGGGGCAGAGGCGAATCCAGAATTTTAAGCTTATGAGTTCCTACAACAATCTCAAATTAATCTACATGGTAACTGGACCAACGAACTGGGTTCCAAACTAAAAATTCTTATACTTTTAATAAAATTTTAACAAATACAGGCTCTATGCAAAAGTTACTGAGTTCACGTGCACCCGTATCCTTTTCTCTAGATTGTGCGAGAAAGCATGTTGCAGCAAATACAGTCCAACATTTGAAATTGTTTGACCTTGTGTATTAATATTGCAAAACACAAGCCTACTGAAAATTATTTCTAGATAAATTTTAAGAAGACAGGCGAAAGTTGAATTGTGGGGATGAACACATGCTTGGAAGCACATCAACCCATCATGATTTTTCATGTATGATATTATTATCAAAACCTCTATAAACCATCATTATACGATTACATAAGACACTTGATGCATTTAAGTTTCTCAGTAGTATGTTAGGTGTATTTTTCTTCAAAACCAGCATGTATGCAACGGAAGATCAAATATGACATTGTTTGTTCTATGCATACATGACACTAACATATATAATTTTTTTGCTCATTTTATCTTATTGATCTCCTTTAATATATAAAATAATAAATTTCACAACGAATATCTCTGCTGACAGATCATTTGGTATTGTATTCTTCTTGGTAGTAATTGTTAGTATTATCTTCCGTCGAGTCGAAACTGAGAACATTTTGGCTTTTATCAGGGGATTTGGTAATCAACATCTCATTTAGTCGATCAACATATTTATTTCTACTAGTTTAAATGGCTCTTTCCTTAATGTACTTTGCATAACATTCTATTTTATATAGCAATGAAAATATTTTCCTTATTAAGGAATCTTCACTAGTACTATAGCCATTGGGCTTGACGACAAAGTATTCTTGAGGAAGGATCAAATCATCTTTTATAATATATTAGTATTAGTACCCGTGCGGATGCGCGGACACTAATCATGTCAAATATTTAAGTTATTTGGATTGTATGTAAATAATTTTAAAATTTACACTTTCTCAGTAAATATAGATAATCATTAGATATTAACTACATGAAAAAAATTAGCCATTTCTTCTATTTTTCTTTTTTGATACCATTCTTGCCGGTGTCATTGGATCTTAAAAATAGCCAGGAAGTAAAATAATAACTCATATTTATGGCAAAACGATCAAATGTTGAGACAATGAATGACTCTTAGATAAGACTTAACTCCTTTACTATTACTTGTACTCTTATTTGGTGTGTTGATATCTCTTAAAAAATATTTCTTTCTTAAAATTTCAGTTTCTAAAATATTATTTTTCAATAATAATTATTTTTGTAATAATGTAATTGAAAATATTATTCTTAATTCAAAACTCATTTTAGTTGGCTATCTAAAAATATAAAAAATTCTTTAGCTAGTGAATTTTTTTACTCCATTTTGATGACAATAACCACGTTAAATATCCGAGTTATTTGAATTATATGTAAATAACCTTAACATTTAAACCTTCTAAATAATTATAGATAATCGTCAGATATTAATTAAGAAACACTACATGAAAAAAGACTTATATTTCTTTAATTCTCGTAGTGATAATTTTATTTTTGCACTATTCTCATAGGTGTCAAGAGAACCTAAAAATAACCACAAAGTGAAATAATAACTCATATTTATGGCAAAGCACAAAGGTTGACACGATATAAACGATTCTTTGATTAAGGCGTGACTCTTATACTACGCCTTGAGCCCTTATTTGGTATGATTTTATCTTTCAAAAAATATTTCTATTTTGAAATTTCAATTTCTAAAACTTTATATATATTATAATAACAATTATCTTTATAATGATGCAAGTGAAGATATTATTCTTAATTTAAAATTAACTTTAAGCGGCTATCTAAAAGTTTAAATGATTCTTCGGCCGAATTTATTTTAGTATGACTCCACTTTAAGTTTATTATACCCTTGCAATATTGGCTTGACTATAGCTGAATGAAGGGGTTTCAACTTTCAGCTTCTATCCTTCAATTCCTCGAATGAGCTAAATTGAAATTAATGATAGCAATTGTATCGCCAATGTTTTGTTATTTGTTTGATGTCCATTTATGCAAATTGACTCTTCAAACAAATATTCTTCAAGAAGAAAAAAAAGAAACAATTTTTTAATATTGACGAATTTTGCGATGTTTCTTTCTCCAGCATGTATGTTTACTTTGTTATATATGTAAGTAAACTTTTATTTGGTTTTGTAAACTCTTTTTTATTATTTAGATAAATATAGACGTGTACCCTATATATTACATTTATTTTAAAAGAATTTTATTTTATTCAAATCTAGCTACAGTGTTTCAAAGAACTATAGTTATAGGATTTTAAATATGGAGTAGCTTTTTTTTTTTTTTTTTTTTTTTTTTTGCTAGACGTGAGGTAGTATTTAAATAATTAGAAAAATAACAAAACTTCCTAACATGATTGGATATATATATATATATATATGCTTTTTACCGCTTCCGACATAAATGAAGAAATCATAGAATACTTGATTTAGATTTACTCTCATATTTCTTATTAGCCAAATCTTTATCACTTGAGGTCATAATTAAGATTTAACCAAGCCAGCACTAATAGTCTACGCTCATGTGGAATTTTAAACCATTGGTAGTACTTGACGAAAATCACCTCCAAAAACTATTGCTTTTTCACCAAACAATTTATCAACATCCATTATATCTCTAATGCTCTTGTAAATTATTCTGACCGTCTAACACCACGCCATTTGCGCTTCATCCCATATTATTAACTATTATTTCTTATCAATTTAGAACCACCACTATGCTTTGACATATTTTTATGGTTGTTTCAATTGTTTGAAGAGGTATGTCGAATCTAAAGTGAGTCGTACAACCCTCTACACCATGTTATCGATGTTGCTAATATTATCATGCCTCTTGATCTAATATTTATAAATAATGCACGATATAGGAATATCTTTTCAGTTCCTCCAGAGCCATCTACAAAAAACAACCTCGTTCTATGAACAATCGATTATTTGTAATATAGTCTTGAAAGTTTATTCTTATTCAGGATTTAGCTTTAATTGTTCATTGAAACCCCTCAGGCACTTATATGGCCTTTTTTCAATAATTTTTGTGTATTATGATGTGTAATAATATTCATATATAAAGTATAAACAATATCTGTTCGACATGCACAAGTTATTTAAGCTATTATCTTGAATAAATCCTTTTTTTACTTTAGAAACTATCTCAAGTAATTACCCAAAAAAAAAAGGGAACTCCAAGTGTCACGACCCCGGTTTGCCCTCCGTGAACCATCGTGACAGCACCTAGTCTCTACGACTAGGTAAGCTTAACTTGCGGAAGATAAACCAAATTGCGGAAAATAAAACTATTTAAGATAGAATTAGAGAAATAAAATTGTATTTAAAAGGGTGCAACTCGGCATACACAATATTTAACTTCTCAAAACCAATACATACTCCCAAAACCCGGAAACCCATGAATCACAAGCTACGAAATAAAGTAAAATGCTCTAACTCCGGAATGTCTACATCAATAGTAAAGATAGAAGGGCTATCACTACAAGATAGAATAGAGAGAGCGTCACGACCCCAACCCCGGTCATGATGGCGCCCAACATACTGCTAGGCAAGCCTGACCAACTGACAACCTTAACCCATTTTTCTTACAAAGTTCATTATTAGCTAACATAGTTAAAATGCCAAATTACCTTAATGAAAGCATGGAATAAGAGTTAAATATGCGGAAATTCAGTGATAACACTACTACATAGCCCATACAGATCCGGTGTCACAAGTCTCGAGCCTCTAATACAAGTTTAACAGCCTATTACATAATCAGTCTAGGAAATGCGGATAAAACAAAAGGATAGAAGGGAGAGATTAGGGCTGCGGACGCAGTGCAGCTACCTCGATGCTCCCGGATATGCGCTGCCCAACTGAAAATCCTTAACAGTCTCAGATGCACCTGGATCTGCACGCAAGGTGCATGGAGTAATGTGAGTACTCCGACCCAATGAGTAATAAGCATAAATAATGACCGAGAATAAGAAATCATGGAGAAACACAGAGTGATCTATAATGCGGCAGCTTAAACAAGTAATATGAAAGCGATAAACCAACAAAATCGAAATATGGAAATGTCTGAGCAGATAAGCAGTTAAGTGACAGATACATAAAGAAAAATCAACTCATAGAACGGTACCCTATAGTACCCGCTGCAGCATGCAGCCCGATCCATATATTTATCGTCGATGGCGCTCGATGGGGGTGTACAGACTCCGGGAGGGGCCCCTTACGGCCCAAGCGCAATAACAAGCCATCTTGTGGCACCAACCTAGGCTCTCGGCCTCATATCAATATCAATATAACACTGCTGCGACGCGCAGCCCGATCCTATAGTATCCTCACATCTGGCCCTTGGCCATACTCAGTCCAGAAATCATATAAGCCCCTCGGGCATTAGTAAAACAGTAGTTCACAGCCCAAAACATCGTTTAGCATATCATCTTAGTTTCAAAAACTGAGTAAAAGTGGCTGAGTTGTAAAATAGTATAAAACGGTATGACTGAGTTCAAGTAGTAAATCAAAACACTGAGGAAATAGTGATAAAAACTCCCCGAAAGGTTCAAATAGTTGGCACGAAGCCCAAATATGGCAATCAGTCCAAATAATGATGATATCAATTAAACTCCAATCAAATACACGGTAAAAGCATTGCTCGGGACGGACCAAGTCACAATCCCCAATAGTAAACGACCCCACGCTCATCGTCAAGCGTGTGTCTTACCTCAATATAGCACTACCATGTGCAAATCCGGGGTTTTAAACCCTCAGGACATCATTTACATTCATTACTCACCTCGAACCGGCTAAAGCTCTAGTTCGCTATGCCCTTGCCTCTCAAATCGGCCTCCTCGCACATCGAATCTGACCAAAACCATAATGAATACGTCACTATAGGCTAAGGGAACAAAACCCAAGCGAAAACAATCGAAAAATATCAAAAATCCCGAAATTAGCAAAACCGAGCCCCGGGCCCACTTCTCGAAACTCAAAATTTTTTACATCAACGGGTTCTTTATCCATCCACGAGTTCATACATATCAAAAACACCAGAATCGGAGTTCAATTGACCCTCAAATCCCCAATTTAAACTCTCTTAAACTCAAGCCCTAAACCTCCATTTTTAGTCCATAAATTCTTTAATTTTCAGTCCTAATTCATGAAATATCACCATAGAATTGTGTTGTAGGTTCAAAGTCCTTACCATATCAAAGTTCCCTTGAAATCTCTCTTCAAAATCGCCCAAAAACTCTAAGTCCGAAGTTAAAATGAATAAACCCTTCAAAAATCGCGAAGAAGAACCATATATACCTTCTGCCCAGGCATAACCGCATCTGCGGTCAAATACCCGCTTCTGCGGTCATTTCTCCGCATTTGTGGAATTCACTTAAATTCCGCCTAACCTCATCTGCGGTCTAATAGCCGCATCTGCGGCTCCGCAGGTGCGGCCCTTCTTCCGCATTTGTGGTTCCAAGCCTCCCTCAGCCATTCCGCTTCTGTGGTCCAAATCAACGCATCTGCGATACCGCACCTGCGGTCCCCAAACCGCAGGTGCGAAAACACCAGAAGCAGCAGAAAATCTGCAATTGCACAAGTCCAAAACTCTTCCCGTTAGCCATCTGAAATCACCCCGAGGCCCCGGGACCACAACCAAAAACACCAACACATCCTAAAACCTCAATCAAACTTGTTCCAATCATCAAAACACCTCAAATAACACCAAAACCATCAATTCACATTGAATTCAAGCCTAAGTTTTCTAAAAACTTCCGAAACACGCTTTTGATCAAAGCCCCAACCAAACCATGTCCGAATGACCTGAAATTTTACACACACATGCCAAACCACATGACGAAGCTACAACAACTCTCGGAATCCCATTCCGACCCTCGAATCAAAATCTCACCTATCAACCGGAATTCGCCAAAATACTAACTTCGCCAATTCAAGTCTAATTCTACACCGGACCTCCAAAACCACTTCCGAACACACTCCTAAGTCACAAATCACCTCCCAAGCTAACCGAACCATCGGAACTCAGTTCCGAACCCTCTAACTCATAAGTCAACATCCGGTTGACTTTTCCAACTTAAGTCTTCTTAAAAGAGACTAAGTGTCTCATTTCTTACCAAATCCAATCCGAACGCAAACTAAACAACTGAATCACACAAAACACGGATAACGAAGCATAAACAAGTAGAAATGGGGGAAACGGAGCGGTAACTCATGAGACGACTGGTCAGGTCGTCACATCCACCCCAACTTAAACAAACGTTCGTCCTCGAACGAGTCAAGAAACATACCTGAAGCCTCAAATAGGTGAGGATATCTGCTCCGCATTTCCCGCTCGGTCTCCCAGGTAGCCTCCTCCACGGGACGACCTCTCCACTGCACCTTCACTGAAGCTATATCCTTCGACCTCAACTTTCGAACCTGACGACCTAAAATAGCCATTGGCTCCACATCAAAGGTCAAATCACCATCCAACTGAACCGTGCTGAAGTCCAAAACATGAGACGGGTCCCCAACATACTTCCGGAGCATAGAAATATGAAATACCGGGTGCACACTCGACAAGCTAGGCGGCAAAGCAAGCATATAAGCCACCTCCCCAATCCTCCTAAGCACCTCAAAAGGCCCAATGAATCGCGGACTCAGCTTCCCTTTCTTTCCAAATCTCAAAACACCCTTCATGGGCGAAACCTTCAGCAAGACCTTCTCACCAACCATGTAGGACACATCTCGAACCTTCCGGTCCGCATAACTCTTCTGACGCGTCTATGCTGTACGAAGCCTCTCCTGAATCACCTTCACCTTCTCTAACGCATCCTCAACCTCGCCGGGCTCGAACCAACTAACTGGAGATCTACACCGTCTCCCATATAAAGCCTCATATGGAGCCATCTGAATACTCGATTGGTAGCTGTTGTTGTGGGCAAACTTGGCAAGCGGCAAAAACTCATCCCATGAACCTCCAAAATCAATTGCACAAGCACGCAACATGTCCTCCAATATCTGAATAGTACGCTCGGACTGTCCGTCCATCTCAGGATGAAACGCTATGCTCAACTCCACCTGAGTACCCAACTCTCTCTGCACGGCTCTCCAAAACTGCGAAGTAAACTGAGTACCACTATCTGAGATGATGGAAACCGGAACACCATGCAACCGAACAATCTCCCGGACATAAATTCCTGCCAACCGCTCTGAAGAATAGGTAGTACACACAGGAATGAAGTGCGCGGACTTGGTCAGCCGATCCACAATCACCCAAATAGCATCAAATTTCATCGATGTCTGAGGAAGTCCAACAACAAAGTCCATAGTGATCCTCTCCCACTTCCACTCGGGAATAACCATCTGCTGAAGCAAGCCACCCGGTCTCTGATGCTCATATTTTCATCTGCTGACAATTGAGACACTGAGCTACAAACCCCACAATATCTTTCTTCATTCTTCTCCACCAATAGTGCTGCCTCAAGTCCTGATACATCTTCGCGGCACCCAGATGAATAGAATACCGCGAGCTGTGGGCCTCCTCCAGAATCAATTCTCTAAGCCCATCCATATTAGGCACACAGATCCGGCCCTGCATCCTCAACACACCATCATCAGCGATGGTCACATCTCTGGCATCATAATGCTGAACTCTATCCTTAAGGACAAGCAAATGCGGATCATCATACTGGCGCTCTCTGATGCGATCATATAAGGAAGACCGAGAAACCACACAAGCCAACAACCGACTAGGCTCCGAAATATCTAATTTCACAAACCGATTGGCCAAGGCCTGAAAATCAACTGCAAGAGGTCTCTCCCCAACTGGAATGTACGCCAACTCCCCATACTCATTGCCTTTCGGCTCAAAGCATCGACCACCACATTGGCCTTTCCCGAATGGTACAGAATAGTGATATCATAATCCTTAAGCAACTCTAGCCACCCCCGCTGCCTCAAGTTAAGATCCTTTTGCTTGAATAAATGCTGAAGACTGTGATGATTAGTGAATACCTCACAAGATACACCATACAAGTAATGCCTCTAACTCTTCAATGCATGAACTATGGCAGCTAACTCCAAAATCTTGAACAGGGTAGTTCCTCTCATGGGGCTTCAACTGACGAGAAGCATAAGCAATAACCCTACCCTCATGCATCAATACACAACCAATCCCAACTCTCGAAGCATCATAATATACGGTATATGAACTTGAAGCTGATGGCTAAACCAATACTGGAGCTGTGGTCAAAGCTGTCTTGAGCTTCTGAAAGCTCTCCTCACACTCGTCCGACCATACAAATGGAGCACCCTTCTGAGTCAACTTGGTCAAGGGCGATGCAATGTGTCACGTCCCAAAATCCACTAAGGTCGTGATGGCGCCGGACACCACTGTCAGGCAAGCCAACCGAATTACTCAATTAAATTCCCGTTTTAAATATTTCTGAAATCTCTTCTTTTATACTTTTAAACTATACATAGTAAATTTCACCGAATAAGAAATGAAACATTTAACAACTTTTAAAATTCTGAATAAACCCATAGACATCCCCAGAACCCGGTGTCACAAGTGCATGAGCAATTTCTAAGAAACAATACAATACGATATCCGTCCAGAATACAAATTGGACAGAAAATAAATACAATATACTGAAAGAGACTATACTAGCTGCGGGTCGCCTCGAGTAATGCAGCTCACCTAGCCTCCATATCAACCATGCTGCTACGCCCATTAGGCCACTATAGACGCATGTGCCTATGCAACAAAAATGCACAGAAGTGTAGTATGAGTACGAAAACAACGTGTACCCAATGAGTATGCCGTCTAATCTCGAAGAAGTAGAGACGAGAGGTTGACTTCGACACTTACTAGTGGTCCAATAATAATATTATTAATGCGATGAATCGCGGATTTATTAGCAATAGTAAGTTCAGATAAGTCACGAAATAGGTAAAAGTTCCTCTTTATAAAAATCTACGGATTCGTAATCCATTAATTAATAATAATCTCAAGTCGGGGGAGCAGATATCAATATCAATAAATCTCAAGGCAAGCAATACAAGCATGCGCAACTCATGCCGGGGTCGTACGGCCCGATCCAACATAAATATAAATGTGCACTGCCGAGGGTCGAACGGCGCGAACCATAGATGCATCTATTACCCCGCTCGCGAACCATGCATGCGACGCGGTCAAATTTAAATAAACAATCATCCTGCTCGCGAACCTTACATGCGACGCAGGTGCACATAGAAATACATGCTCCAACAGCAAATTAAGAATTTATCGGGAAACATTTATCCAAATAAAAGCCAATTCTCTTTTTAATGATTTAAGAAAATGAAGTTTAATCCTTTTAGAAATTCATTTACCAATTCGACAGGATTTAGGCAATTCAACTGTAAACAACATTACAATTATTCCAAGTACAGCATACTTTTGGGTCCTAGACTACCCGGACAATAACATAATAGTAACTACGCACGGACTCTCGTCACCTCGTGCGTACGTAGCCCCCACAAATAGGAACACATAACCAATTATTTCACCTATGGGGACAATTCCCTCTTACAAGGTTAGAAAGGAGACTCACCTCGCTCCGAAATTTCCATAACCGGCTTTCAAGCCCTTCCAACGACTCCAATTGATGCATAACGCCCCAAAACTATTCAAATAACGGGCAAACCAATAAAAATTCACTCTAGTACTTGTAACAATTCAAATTATATAAGTTCCCAACTCCGCTCGAAAAGTTGACCAAAAATGCCCTCGGGCCCACGTGCCCGGATTCCAAAATTTCTCAAAGATAAATTCTACCCATAGCTTTACTAAGTCAAATATACAATTTGCTCAAATTTTCATGCTCAAATTCAAGGTAAAAGTCCAAAATTCCAAGTTCTAGGTATTTCCCGAAAATCCCAAATTTATACTTATTTTCCATGTCCAAAACCATGTAAGATCACATATTTAACTCAATAATAGGAAGAAATCACTTACCTAGTGTTGCTTGGTAAAAATCCCTCCTTGAGCTCTCCAAAATAGTCCAAGCCAAACGAAATAAATGAAAGAAATGGGCTAAAACTCGTGTTTAAGACAATCTGTCCAGGCTTCATCGAGTTGTATCTTACGCTGTGCAGGTTGTACATCCTATTATCATTTCCCCCTGCTGTACACCTTTTATTAAAATGCCCATAACTCCTTGTGGAAATATCCAAATGATAAACTGTTTGAAGATTTAGAAACTAGATTCAAAGATCCTTCATTTGATAGGTTTTACACCATATAACTCTTTATATATTCCGAGATATGAGCTTCTAAAGTAGGCTCCATGCATCAGAATATTCTGTCGAAACTGCTCCACCAGCCATTTTCAATCGATCATAACTTTCTGATAAAATGTCCAAATCATAAATGGTTTAACTTTCTGGAAACTAGAATGCAAGGGCAACAACTTTTCTGTTTTACAAATTTTCAGATTCCTTATAGATTTCGAGATATAAGCTTCCAAAGTAGCCTCCTCGATTGCACCATTGCTGTCCAGTTGCAGCACATTTTCAGCAGCTTTAAAGTTCCGAAATCGATCCGTCAGCCTTCCGAATTCCACCCGAGACCCTCGGGACTTCAACCAATTATACCAACATGTCCCAAAATACAATACGAACTTAGCCGAGGCTTTAAATCACATCAAACAACGTCAAAATCATGAGTCGTACTTCAATCCAAACTTTATGAACTTTGAAATTTCAAACTTCTACATTCGATGCCGAAATCCGTCAAATCACGTCCGATTGACCTCAAATTTTGCACACAAGTCATATTCGACATTACGGACTTGCTCCAACTTTCGGAATTGGAATACGACCCCGATATCAAAAAGTCAAACTCTCGGTCAAACTTCTAAAAAACCTTCAAATTTCTATCTTTAGCCAAATGACTTCAAAATGACCTACGGACCTCCGAATTCACTTCCGATCGCGCTCCCAACTCCAGAATAACCATACGGAGCTATTCCAAGATTCGGAATCCCAAACGAGCATTGATAACCCTGAAATGCACTTCAACCCAAACTTATGAAATTCTTCCAAAATGCTAACTTCCACAATAGGCGCCAAAACGTTCCCGGGTCTTCCAAAACCCGATCCGGACATACGCCCAAGTCCAAAATCATCTTACGAACCTGCTGGAACCTTCGAATCCCGATTCCGAGTTCATTTACTCAAAAATCCAATATTAGTCAATTCTTTCAGCTTAAAGCTTGCGAAATAAGAATTCTCTTTCCAAATCTACTCTAAACTTCCCGAAATTCAATTCTGACCACGCGTACAAGTCATAATACCTGAAGTGAAGCTGCTCATGGCCTCAAACTGCTGAACGATGCGCTAGAGCTCAAAACGACTGGTCGGATCGTTACACAATGGATGAAAATCCCTGAACAAACTGGCGATAATAGCCTGCCAACCCAAGAAAGCTATGAATCTTTGTGGCTGAGGATGGTCTAGGCCAACTCTGAACTGCCTCTATCTTCTTTGGATCCACCTGAATACCCTCGCTGGACACCACGTGTCCCAAGAAAGCCACTGAACCGAGCCAAAACTCACACTTGGAGAACTTTGCATAAAGCTTCTCCTCCCTCAATCTCTGCAATACAACTCGCAAATGCTCCGCGTGCTCCTCCTGACTACGCGAGTACACCAGAATATCGTCAATGAAAACAATAACGAACGAATCCAGATAAGGTCGAAATACACTGTTCATCAAATGCATGAACGCTGCTGGGGCATTGGTCAGCCCGAAAGACATGACAAGAAACTCATAGTGACCATATCTAGTCCTGAAAGTAGTCTTAAGAATATCTGAATCCCTGATCTTCAATTGGTGATAGCCCGAACGGAGATCAATCATGGAGAACACCCTCTCTCCTTGGAGCTGGTCGAATAAATCATCAATACGAGGCAGGGGATACTTGTTCTTAATTGTTACCTTGTTCAATTGCCTATAATCAATGGACATTCTCATTGTGCCATCCTTCTTTTTCATAAACAGAACTGGCGCACCCCAAGGTGACACACTAGGCCAAATGAACCCCTTATCTAGGAGTTCTTGAAGCTGCTCCTTCAATTCTTTCAACTCTGCTAGTGCCATGTGATATGGCGGAATAGAAATGGGCTGAGTGCCCGGCACCAGGTCAATACCGAAATCAATATCCCTATCCGGTGGCATGCCCGGCAGGTCTACAGGAAATACATCAGGGAAGTCCCTCACAACTGGGACAGAATCAATATTGGGAGCCTCAGCTCCAACATCCCTCACAAAGGCAAGATACGAGAGACAACCCTTCCCAACCATACGCTGGGCCTTCAAGAAAGAAATCACTCTAGTCACACTACGCCACTCGATCCGCGGTACACCCGGCATAGCCAAAGTGACTGTCTTAGCATGACAGTCTAGAATAGCATGACACAGAGATAACCAATCCATGCCCAAAATAACATCAAAGTCCACCATGCTCAATAGCAATAGATCAACTCGGGTCTCCAAACCCCCAATAGTCACAACACATGACCTGTACACACGGTCCACAATAACAGTATCGCCCATCGGGGTAGACACATGAACAGGTAAAGCAAGAAACTCCTGGGGCGCACCCAAATAATGAGCAAAAGATGAGGACACATAAGAATAGGTGGAGCCGGGATCAAATAATACATAGGCATCCCTGTGGCAGACAGAAACAATACCTGTAATGACAGCATCTGAAGCAATGGCATCTGTTCTGCCTCGAATAGCATAAAAATGAGCCTGGCCACCGCCTGATCGACCTCCCCCTCTGGGGCGACCCCTGGCTGCCTGATCTCCACCCCTAGCTGGCTGGGTGGGTGGTGAAGTAACTGGAGCAAAAGTCGAGGGCTGACCCCTCTGCTTAAGCTGACCACCACAAAGTCGAGGGCACTGCCTCCTCATGTGACCAAACCCTCCACACTCATAACAACTCCTCGGTGCTAGAGATGGTGACTGAAGGGAACCCCTGGCACCGGAGTGACTAGCAGATGCACTCGGAGTAGAAGAACCCTGAGCTGATGGGGCACGAGATGAACTCTGAGTTGGGAAGGCGTTGAGTGAAGACTGGCCCTGCCGAGACCCATGATGACGACGACCTAAAGATGCCCCACGATACTCTGGACGGGCCGACTGAGCAGGCCTGAAAGAACGACCTCTACCATGCTGGAACTGGCCCCTCGATGGAGCACCACTGTAACTGCCCGATCCACGAGGCCTCTTGGCCTTCCTCTCCTCTCGCTCCTGACGGCGAACTGTCTCGATCTCACGAGCGATATCCAGCACCTCCTCGAACGTAGCACCCAATACTCTCTCTCTAGTCATCAGAATACAGAGATGGTAGTAAAGGCCATCCACAAATCTCCTAATTCTCTCGCGATCTGACGGAATCATCCAGGTGGAATGACGAGCCAACTCAGAAAACCTCATCTCGTACTGGGTCACGGTCATATCTACCTGCGTCAACCACTCAAACTGCCTACGTAGCTCTTCTCTACGAGACAGTGGTACATACTTCTCCAAGAAGAGACTGGAGAACTGCTGCCAAGAAAGGGGTGCTGCACCGACAGGCCCACGCCTCTCAAAATATTCCCACCAAGTAAAGGCAACCCCAGTAAACTGAAAGGTGGTAAATGCCACACCACTAGACTCAAGAATCCCTGTTGTACGGAGCATCCGCTGACACCTGTCAAGAAAACCCTGGGCATCCTCGCCCTCAACACCACTGAATGACGGAGGCTGGAGTCTACTAAACCTCTCAAGACGACGCTGCTCATCCTCCGGCATAACTGGAACCCTGAACTCCTGTACTGGTGCAACCGACTGAGCTGGAGGTGCCTCCGGCGTCTGTAGTCCCTGCACTACCTGCTCAGGTGTGCGAGCAGCGGGGGTCTGGTTGCCTCCCCCGCCCTGCAAAGTAGCTGCTGCTGTGGTGGCTGAAACTGCCTGAGCCTGGCCAGTGCAAACTGTCAAGATCTACGCCAAGGTCTCCTGAAGACCCGGAATCACGATGGGCACAACTCGTGCCTGAACTGGTGCTGCTGGAGTCTGATCCGGAGCTGGGGCAGCTGGTGGATCAACAGGTGCTGCCCTCACTGCTCTGCCTCTACCACGACGACGACCGCGTCCACGGCCTCTGCTGGCCTCAGTGGGTGGCACTGGTGGTCGTCCACCTCGTCCGGTAGCTCGCGTCCTCACCATCTATGAGAGAATAGAATAAAGAGAAGTTTAGTGCTCGGATCAACAAGTTCGCACGACAAGAATTCCAAGAATATGAAGTTTTTCCTAAAGGTTCTGCAGCCTCTCGAGGATAAATACAGACGTCTCCGTACTGATCCGCGAGACTCTACTAAACCGGCTCTTGACTTGCGAGACCTATGTAACCTAGGCTCTGATACCAACTTGTCACGACCCTAACCCCGGTTGTGATGGCGCCCAACACACTGCTAGGCAAGCCTGACCAACTAGCAACCTAAACCCATTTTTCTTACAAAGTTCATTATTACCTAACACAGTTAAAATGCCAAATTACCATAATAAAAGTACGGAATAAGAGTTAAATATGCGGAAATTCAGTGATAACACTACTACATAGCCCATACAGATCTGGTGTCACAAGTCTCGAGCCTCTAATACGAGTTTAACAGCCTATTACATAATCAGTCTAGGAAATGCGGATAAAACAAAAGGATAGAAGGGAGAGATCAGGGCTGCTGACGCAGTGCAGCTACCTCGATGCTCCCGGATATGCGCTGCCCAACTGAAAATCCTCAACAATCTCAGATGCACCTGGATCTGCACGCAAGGTGCAGGGAGTTATGTGAGTACTCCGAACCAGTGAGTAATAAGCATAAATAATGACTGAGAATAAGAAATCATGGAGAAACACAGAGTAATCTATAATGCGGCAGCTTAAAAAAGTAATATGAAAGCGATAAACTAACAAAATCGAAATATGGAAATGGCTGAGCAGATAAGCAGTTAAGTGACAGATACATAAAGAAAAATCAACTCATAGAACGGTACCCTATATTACCCGCTGCGGCGTGCAGCCCGATCCATGTATTTATCGTCGACGACGCTCACTGGGGGTGTACAGACTCCGGGAGGGGCCCCTTACGGCCCAGACGCAATAACAAGCCATCTCGTGGCACCAACCTTGGCTCTCGGCCTCATATCAATATTAATATAACACTTCTGCAACGCGCAACCCGATCCCATAGTATCCTCACATCTGGCCCTTGTCCATACTCAGTCCAGAAATCATATAAGCCCCTCGGGCATTAGTAAAACAGTAGTTCTTAGCCCAAAACATCCTTTAACATATCATCTTAGTTTCAAAAACCGAGTAAAAGTGGTTGAGTTGTAAAACAGTAGAAAACGGTACGACTGAGTTCAAGTAGTAAATCAAAACAATAAGGAAATAGTGATTAAAACTCCCCCAAGGGTTCAAATAGTTGGCACGAAACCCAAATATGGCAATCAGTCCAAATAATGATGATATCAATTAAACTCCAATCAAATACACGGTAAAAGCATCGCTCGGGACAGACCTAGTCAGAATCCACAATAGTAAACGACCCCACGCTCATCGTCAAGCACGTGTCTTACCTCAATATAGCTCTACAATGTGCAAATCCAGGGTTTCAAACCCTCAGGACATCATTTACATTCATTACTCACCTCGAACCGGCTAAAGCTCTAGCTCGCTATGCCCTTGCCTATCAAATTGGCCTCCTCGCGCGTCGAATCTAACCAAAACTAGAACGAATACGTCACAATAGGCTAAGGGAACAAAACCCAAGCGAAAACAATCGAAAAATATCAAAAATCCCGAAAATAGCAAAACCCGAGCCCTGGGCCCACTTCTCGAAACTCAAAAATTTTCACATCAACGGGTTCCTTATCCATCCACGAGTTAATACATATCAAAAACACCAGAATCAGAGTTCAATTGACCCCTCAAATCCCAAATTTAAACTCTCTTAAACTCGAGCCCTAAACCTCTATTTTTAGTCCATAAATTCCATAATTTTCAGTCCTAATTCATGAAATATCACCATAGAATTGTGTTTTAGGTTCAAAATCCTTACCTTATCGAAGTTCCCTTGAAATCTCTCTTTAAAATCGCCCAAAAACTCTAAGTCCGAAGTTAAAATGAATAAACACTTCAAAAATCGCGAAGAAGAACCATATATACCTTCTGCCCAGACATAACCCCATCTGCGGTCAAATACCCGCTTCTGCGGTCATTTCTCCGCATCTGCGAAATTCACTTAAATCCCACCTACCCGCATCTGCAGTCTAATAGCCGCATCTGCGGCTCCGCAGGTGCGGCCCTTCTTCCGCATCTGCAGTTCCAAGCCTCCCTCAGCCATTCCGTTTCTGCGGTCCAAATCAACGCATCTGCGATACCGCACATGCGGTCCCCAAACCGCAGGTGCAAAAACACCAGAAGCAGCAGAAAATCTGCAATTGCACAAGTCCAAAACTCTTCCCGTTAGCCATCTGAAATCACCTCGAGGCCTCCGGGACCTCAACCAGTATCTTCAATATATATGCCGGGGATCTCTTGGTATCCCGAGGATCTCTTGGTATCCTCAATGTATACGAGTCTTGGTATCCCCAATATATACTAGGGATCTCTTGGTATCCCGAGGATCTCTTGGTATCCTCAATAAATGTGCTAGGGATCTCTTGGTATCCTGCATCTCAGCTCAATCCGTAAATACGTACAGGGGATCTCCCGGGATACCGTCCCGTAGTCCAAAAGTAAAACACACAGCAGCAACACAAGAATACTCAATTAAACTCGATTTCGTACCAAGTAAATAGGAAATTCTAATCTAACATGCTTCGCATAATTCAATTAAGGCAGCCTAAGCAAATAAGCAGTTAAGTTAAATAGACATGCTTTTACTAAGCTAACAGTAGGTTTAAATTGCAAGTAAAACGAGACAGGGAAAGGAACACAATTGAAATTACTTAAAGAAAACCGGATTTTTCAACAATTAGCTCAAGTATGCACTCGTCACCTCACGTACAAGGCATTTCAAATATCAAATATACCAAATCCTAAGGGGAAGGTCCCCCACACAAGGTTAGACAAGCCACTTACCTCGAACTAGCTCAAATCAATCAGAAACCATGCTCTTGCCACGAGTACTCAAGCCACTTCCTCTTTCGCGATTGCGACCACCCAATCGCGAACGTGATGCTTTGCTCAGACAGGCCTTCGCGATCGTGTAACCCCTATTTACGAACACGATGTTAAAAATCCACTGAAGCTCAGCTGCTCTGGTCTTTTATGCGAACGCGACACCCTCCCGCGAATGCGATGCACAAACACTTTGCCCCTTCGCAAACGCGTTGTCTGCCTCGTGAACGCGAAGGATTAAATTCCACCTTCCTCAACTGACTCTTCGCGAACGCGAGAGTCTACTCGCGAACAAGAAGAGTAAATACCTACAACACAACAACAGAAAAATCTGCAATCTTTCCAAGTCCAAAAATGGTCCGTTGAGCATCCGAAACACACCCGAGGCCCCGGGACCTCAACCAAACCTACCGACATATCCCATAACTTCATTCAAACTTGATCCAACCTTCGGAATGCTCAAAATAACATCAAAACACCTATTCCTCATCGGATTCAAGCCTAAGAACTTCAAAATCTTCTAAATTACGCTTTTGATAAAAAACACGACCAAACCACATCCGAATGACCTGAAATTTTGCACACACATCCCAAATGACACAACGGAACTACTGCAACTCTCAAAATTCCAATTCGACCCTTGGATCAAAATCTCACTATCGAACCGGAAACTTCAAAAATTCAACTTTCGGCATTTCAAGCCTAAATTAGCTATGGACCTCCAAAACACAATCTGAACATGCTCCTAAGCCCGAAATCACCCAACGGAGCTAAAGGAACCATCAGATTTCCATTCCGAGGCTGTCTTCATACTCTTCCGACTACGGTCAATTTTCCAACACCTAAGCTCTCATTTAGGTACTAAGTGTCCCAAAACTCCCCGAAACATAAAACCGAACATCCTGGCAAATCAAAATAGCAGAAATAAAAACGGGGAAAACAGTTAATAGGGAATCGGGATATTAATTCTTAAGACGACCTGCCGGGTCGTCACATCCTCCTACACTTAAACATTCGTTCGTCCTCGAACGAGCATATAGACATACCTGAAGTAATGAAAAGATGAGGGTAACGGCTGCACATATCCTGCTCGGTCTCCAGGTCGCATCCTCGACCGGCTGACCCCGCCACTAAACCTTCGCTGACGCAATGTTCTTTGACCTCAGCTGTCTAACCTGCTTGTCCAATATTGGCACAGGCTCCTCAACATAGGATAGATCCTTGTCCAACTAGACTGAACTGAAATCCAACACGTGCGGCGGATCACCGTGATACCTCCGAAGCATCGAAATATGAAATACCGGATGGACTCCTGCCAAGCTGGAAGGTAAGGCAAGCTCGTAAGCAACCACCCCAACACGCCTCAATATCTCAAAAGGGCCAATAAACCTCGGACTCAACTTCCCTTTCTTCCCAAATCTCATAACGCCCTTCATAGGTGAAACCGAAGCAGAACCCGCTCTCCAACCATATAAATATATATATATATATATATATATATATATATATATATATATATATATATATATATATATATATATATATATATGTATTTATTTTCTTTTAGATTTTGGATTTAATATATTCTTCGTACACTAGTGATAGCGTGGAGTATAAAGAATATTATATTTGAAAATAGAGTAAATTTAAACTGATCAAAAGCCAACAAAATATTACACGGGTGATTGATATAAAAATGGATAAGTTAAAGCAAAGCTAACATAATATGAAAGGGAGTCTTCTGAAAAACAATGAAGTTATATTTGAATAAAATGGAAAGGACATCCTTCATACATTCATATTAGCATGAGTTAGTTTATCTACATTAGATGGTGGTTCGTGCCAGCACGTAATAAATATTATAAAAGGTAGAATAGTTATTTCTATTTGGATTGCTTGAATGTACGATTACATGAAATCGTAACAACAATAAGTTGGAGTATGTGACTGCATAATATCAAGCCAGGTAAAGATAACATTGCATATGTGCTGCTCCATATTATGTATATGCATTTAGGAACAAAATATTTGCACGTTGTATGGTTACCAATGAATACTTTAATTACATCCCTGGTAAGACTATTTACATTGACAAATGATGATGTGTTAATGCAACCATAATGTTGTTGGTATGCACCTCTCTTGCATTGTTTGAAGAGACTCTGGTACCTGAACATATAAGATGTGTGCAAATAGTTGACATATCATTTATAAAATTATTTGTCATATACATTCATATTTTTACGTCAATACTGGTTCCAAAAAAGCAGTAGACTTAGCTTTAGCATTACTTTAAAAAGATTCTGCGTATAAGAGAGTTGCGAGAACACACCAATATACCTTATAGCTGCATAGCAATAGTGGTTAGAATGGACTGAAATGACAGTAGAAAAAAGTAATAATTTTGGTAATGACGCGATACAAAATTCATATTTCTTCTTTTACATGGAAAGTTTAGGCTTTAAATTAGATGTTGAATTAAAACATACACAAATCACTTTCTTCCAAAAATTTGTATAGTGTTTCCTCACTCTTGAGTCAATTTACCTGACATAAAGGTTCTCCTGTAGAGAGCTATTTGATGTCATAAAAATAGCTTAAATCATTAGCCTTAATTGATAAAAAAAGTACAACAAAAAAAAAACCACAAAGGCTGCTACATTGTGGTAAAGCATTACAGAAATTGATGGGGAAAAAGATCATACATTAGCATTCTTTTTTCTGCCTTCAAACACTAGAGAGAATACATTGACAAAATATTAAATTAATTTTCAAACAATGTTCATATTAAAGGTCTAGATGATATGAACTATTAGGTGAGAACAATGTGGATTCCAAGATTTTACAAAATGATTAAGTAAATAGTTGACATAGATAATATATGTGTTTGACTCAATAAAACCTTTGTAATCTAGTCCGTTCTGATATCTGGCTCTAAGAAGAGTGATCCATGTTCAATTTCAACCAGTGAGAAGTTGCACGAAAGTTATATGTCTAACTCACAAAAGCCAAGACAGAGAGAATAAGAAAGAAAAGATATCATACAGAATCCTAAACATTAATCGATTCAAATACAGAAAATCAGGTAAGATGCATTTAAATGATAGCAGAGACCGTTCCTAAAGCAAACCTTACATAAGAGAAATTACCTTTTCACATTAGCATGATTCTTTCATGACTACAGAGTTCTCCTTATTTCTTGCTTATCAACAGTTCTCCATCTATCAAAACTAGTACTATTTTTATTCTTAAAATTTCAAGTAGAATGGTAAAAGATGACAGTCACGTGTATTTAATGTAACGACCCGACCGGTTGTTTTGAGTTCCAGCCCGCCGTTCAGCAGTTTAAGGCCATGCGCAGCTTCATTTCAGGTATTATGACTTGTACGCGTGGTCGAAATTGAATTTCGAGAAATTCGGAGTTGATTTGGAAAGAAAATTCTCATTTCAGAAGCCTTAAGTTGAAAGAATTAGCTAAGATCATAATGTTTAGTAAACAACCTCGGAGTCAGGGTTTGAAGGTTCCAGCAGGTTCATATGACGATTTCGGACTTGGGCGTATACCCGGATCGGGTTTTGGATAACCCGGGAGCATTTTGGCGCCTATTGTGGAAGTTAGCATTTTGGAAGAAATTTCATAAGTTTGGGTTGAAGAGATTTCAGTGTTATCCATATCCGTTTGGGATTTCGAGTCTGGGAGTAGCTCCGTATGGTGATTCTGGAGTTGGGAGCGTAATCGGAAGTGAATTCGGGGATCCGTAGGTCATTTTGAAGTCATTTGGCTAAAGATAAAAATTTGAAGGTTTTTGAGAAGTTTGACCGGAAGTGGAATTTTTGATATCGGGGTTGGAATCCGATTCCTAAACTTGGAGTGGGTCCGTAATATTGAATATGACTTGTCTGCAAAATCTGAGGTCAATCGGACGTGATTTGATAGGTTTCGGCATCGAATGTAGAAGCTCGAAAATTCAAAGTTCATAAAGCTTGAATTGGGGTGTAATTCATGGTTTTAGCATTGTTTGATATGATTTGAGGCCTCGAGCAAGTCCGTAATGTGTATTAGAACTGGTTGGTAGGTTTGGTTGAGGTCCCCGAGGCCTCGGGCGTGTTTCGAATGTTCAACGGATCGATTTTCACCTTGTGAGGATTGCTGGTTTTCTGGTATTAGTGCAACAGGTTTTTTCTCTATGCGATCGCGAGAGGGTCTGCGATCGCATAGAGCAAGAGTTGAGGGAGCTGAAATTTGGCCTACGCGATCGCAGGAGGTGCAATGCGATCGTAGAGGAGGATGGCTGGGGCTTATGCGATCGCAGGGCTGGTGTTGCGATCGCACAGTGTGCGTTTGGAGGCTGTGATGCGTTTGGTCCGTGCGCATGCGGGAGCATGCATGCGAACACACAGAAGGAATTGGGGAGGCAGCAGATTTGGCCTATGCGATCGCGGGGCTATGTTTGCATAGAATGGTCGCCTGGGCTGTGTTCTTTTAAAATCGGGGTTTGGCTCATTTTCACTTCATTTCTTCCATGGGAGCCGATTTTGGAGCAACTTTGAAGTGTCATTTTCATCACCAAGCATGAGGTAAGTGATTTCTTCTGGTTTTGAGTTAAATACAAGTTTATATACGGATTTAGATATTGAAATTTGTAGAAAACATGGGGTTTGAGGGAAAACCTAGAAAAGTAATATTCTTGGATTTTGACCACGATTTGGGTATGTAATTTAGAGAAAATTATATATTAGAGTTTGTGAGGCTATGGATAAACTTATTCTTCGAAAATTTTGGAAATCTGGGCACGTGGGCCCGAGGGCGTTTTCATCAACTTTCTGATCGAGGTTAGGAATAGTTATAAATTGGATCAATATGAGAAGTTTATCGTACATTAATGGATTTGCATAATCATTGGCTAGTATTGGAGAGCTGTGCATCAATTTCAGTCTTCGGAAGGGCGTGAAATGCCGATTATGGATCTTCGGAGCGAGGTGAGTCTCCTTTCAAACCTTGTAAGAGGGAATTATCCCCATAGGCGAGTTAATTGGTTATGTGCTTCTATTTGTGGGGGCTACGTACGCACGAGGTGACGAGAGTCCGTGCGTAGCTACTATTATGCTATTGTCCGGGTAGTCTGGGACCCAAAATCATGCTATACTTGGAATAATTATAAATTGATTGACAACATGAATTGCTTAAATCACATCGAATCAGTAAATGAATTTCAAAAAGGATTAAACTTCATTTTCTTAAATTGTTAAAAGAGAAATGACTTTTATTTGGATAAATTCTTAATTGGCTACCTGAGCATATTTTTCTATGTTTACCTGCGTCCCATGTATGATTTGCGAGCAGGGTGATTGTTTATTTTATGTTGACCGCGTCGCATGGATAGTTCGCGAGCGGGGTAATAGAGGCATATATGGTTCGCGCCGTTCGACCCTTGACAGTGCACAGTTTATTTTCTGTTTGATCGGGCCGTATGCCTCGGCATGATTTGCGCATGCTTGTATTGCTTGCCTTGAGATAATTGAAAACTAATGGATTATGAATCTGGAGACCTTCAACATAAAAAGCAACTTTTACCTGTTCGTGATTTATTTGAAATTACCGTCATTCTTAATAGATCCATGATTATTCGCATTAACAATATGTTATTATTAGACCTCTAGTAAGTGTAAAAGTCGACCTTCTCGTCTCTACTTCATCGAGATTAGACGGGATACTCATTGAGTACACGTTATTTTCGTACTCATACTACACTTCTGTGCATTTTTGTCGCACAGGCACATGCATCTCTAGTGGCCTACTGGGTGTAGCAGCATGGTTGATACGTAGACTTAGGTGAGCTGCACTTCTCGAGGCGACCCGCAACCAACAGAGTCTCCTTCAGTTTTTTGTAATTATTTTCTGTCCAATATTGTATTGCGGACAGTCGTTGTATTTTACTTCCTTCTTAGTAAATGCTCATGCACTTGCGACACCGGGTTCTGGGATGGTTTTGAAATTTTTTGTATTAATTGCTTATTATTTAATTTGAATTGAAACGGTTATATTTTCATTTATGAAAATTGAAGGAAAATCTTAGTTTTCAAGACTGTTAAAATGAGAACTTCATCAAGTAATATGGTTGGCTTGCCTGACAGTAGAATCCAGTGCCTTCACGGCCCTTAGTGGAGTTTGGGTCGTGAAAACATGGTATCAGAGCACTAGGTTCCTAGGGTCTCACGAGTCATGAGCAAGTCTAGTAGAGTCTCGCGGATCGATACGGAGACGTCTCCACTTATCCTCGGGAGGCTGCAGGACTGTTAGAAGTACGTCTGTTCTTGATTCCTCATCGTGCGATTTGATTCCTTGAGGCTTATACCCTTGTCTCCTTCCTATTCAATCTTATGCGACGCGAACAACTGGTTATAAATCGAGAATTGAAGGATTGTAATGGTACAACGGATGTGGTGCGGGGTGTTTCTCCTTGCGGAGTTGTTTGAGCTATTATCGTCGTTTTGTGGAAGGATATTCTGTCGTTTCAGCTCAGTAGCAACACTTCAGAGAGCTTTGAGGCTAGGCACAGGATGCCATGATGCTTATGAATGATTGTTCCACAGTATTGATATGATGGTAGGATGTTTGCCTATGTGTCGTGGGAGTGAATGATTTGAAGGGAAGTTTACTCAGTGCATGATTTAGAAATTAGGTATTTCCTTCCTGGCAGGGAAAGGCAATCGGACTGAGAATGTCAGATGTGGGCTGGTGGAGTAATGAGACTTGGTATTTGAGTGCGTGGTGGAGTTTCCTTCTATGATGGGGTGTCGTTGTCCTAATTGAATGCGCTAAGTTCGCCGGTGTTATGAGCCTCTATAATTCGCCATTGGGGTAAATATTGTGAAATAGTATTGAAAGGCGGCTGTCAGATATCACAGGGTGCGGTAGTGCAGGATTGAATCAGTTTTCCTAAGGTCGGCGGTTCGAGGAAGATGCTCTTCGGAAAGGTTTAAAGTTAGCAGCAATTGTGGGTTCAAGTGCTACAAAGATGGATTTACTTAAGGCAACAACTGAGCAGTAAAGGATGAGGAAGGACATGTGGGAAGTGTTAGGAGGTGGCTAAAATTTCTAGAAGGCTAAGCATAAGAAGCAAGGGTCGAGTAGTCGATTAATGGGATGAGTTCCGCCAAAGTGGGAGAGTGGCGGGGTTGCATATGTGCATTGTGGTAGGATGACTATGCACCTTAAGGAGAGTTTGGAATGACTTTGGAATTTTAGTGATTGGTGATTGGGGTCCACGGATTTCATTTGAGTATGGGCTATTGTGCGACATGAGATTTGATACTATGGGAGGAGCTACTTGAATGAAGAAGGATACAACATAATTTTGAATTGGAGGGATGTTGTCTCACATTTAATTGATGTCCACGAGGGGTGAATGGACTTGTGCCGCTAGAGAGTGAGCTCGAACTCAGGATGGATTATTGATGTCGTAGTGATTGTGCCCTGTGCAGCAGCGTTGGAAGATGTCGAAAAGTGATTCCCACAGGAGGGTTATCCACTGTGGGAAGGTTAGTGGTCGCGTGGATGGTGAGACTTCGGCGAAGAATTCTATTGGTTGTACAGTAAAGAGATCGGTCGTGCAAATGCGGTTGATGATTCAGAGTATAAAAGGGGTTTACAGAAGGATTCCGGGAATATTGGCGGTTGATTGTGCAAGGTTATGTCAATAAGAGATCAAGAATCTCGGTGAATTCCAGAGTTGTGTAATAGTGGCTTCAAGTTAAGTGGGAGAGCCCCACTGCCTATGATTGGGTTGCATGGTTAACTACTTGTGAAGTTTCTGGTTATTAGCATATTGATGGGTTATTTCAGCTACGGGAAAAGAACATAAGTGTTAATTTGAGCAGAGGAATTATTAAAGGTGTGCTATCGTTGGCCTTATTGGCCCAAGTTCAGCCTTGGGGAAGGATTCAGGATTTGTGCTTTGTATAGATGCGGGTTCCAAGGGAAGTGATTCTGCCAAGTGCTTCACCAAGAGGGTATTCATGTGATAGAAGACTCATGGTGTTGATTATATTCGGGGCCAAGTCAAAGCGGGTGACTCTCAACAACGGTCCTAATGAATTCAAAAGTTAAAGTGTAATGCCTAATGAATTCGAGCCTATAGGTACGGTTAAGAATCAAGCTTGATAGCAGCCTATGAGAAGAGGCACAGAATGTTCTATGATGTTTTGTCTTGAGATGTAGCAATTGGGAGGTACGAAATGGTTCGTGGGATTTGAGACAGCATGGTCTCGTGAGTCAGGGTTATTCGGATGAGTGCGGTGGAGTGTGTTAAGTGTTGAGTGGAGTTATCATTGATTCTATGACAATCAAGGATAAATTGGAAGAAGAGGAATTGGTTAGCCATAGTCGAATAGGCATGTTGCTGGTATGATCAGTGCTTTCAGAGTGATTACGTTATGCAAGTGATTTTGTGGCAGTACGTGTGAGGCTTGTCGGCCGTCGTAATTGATTTTGTTCGGAAGTATTTTAGTGTTATGGCCTGCTATGTGTAGGCGGATCCCGGAAGGGGTATGGTGGCTCAGACCACTACTTGGAGATTTGCATATTCTACGGTTATGAGAATTCACCTGTGTGTTGCTTTGGTTCTCCTGACAGTGGTTCCGAAGCTATGATGAAAAACGTGTTCTATCATATATTAGCATGTTGGGTGCAGTGGGTGGTATGGAATTTTAAGTGAAGATCAAGGTAATAGTTTGGTGTTGACAAGGATGTCGCGAGATCAGATGAGCAGGAAAGGAGTTTCGATGTTTAATGAAAGTTGGTATTGTCTTCAGCGTCACTTGAGATCGGTGTTTTGTAAAAAAAAAAAGAAAAAAGGGGGGGGGGGGGGGGCGACGGCGGCTTTGCATCCTAGTTAATGATTGTTGCTCGCTTTTCATCGTTAGTGCGACCGGTGGTTTGGAGGTACGACCCAGTTATTTGTTATGGTAGGTTGTGGGAGCGTGTCCCACAGGAAGATTGTACAAGTGTGGCATGTAGTCACTTGATTGATTGAAGAGTTAAACCAAGTATGAAGATTGTGATGATATCACTGATTTGGGAATTGATGCCTGGAGGGCACTTGATCTATTGAGTTGTGGACTGCGGATGATTTCTCCGACTATGATGGATGTTCTTATGTGTTATGAGCGGAAGAGGAGTTATTGTGGACCTTTGAAAGGTTATTAGCCTAGTTCAGTGCGATCAGAATCAGCTTGAGGTCTGTGGATGAATTCAAATGTGAATAAGGGCTCTATATGAGGCCAGTCATTTCAATAATGCACTCCCTATGGAAGAGTAGACAAGATGTTATTTCGTCGTCAGTTATTATATGTAATGATATATTGCGCCACGTGAGTTGTGAGACGGCTTGGTGAATTGCTTATGTGTTGAGGTTCCGCATAGAGATGATGTTATATGAGCAAAATGGCTCCTGGGATTCAGATCGTATATCGCACCTCAGTTATGCTTGAGTTTTGTAGCTGATAGCGCTATATGTTCCCTCATGGATGGTATTATGCACTCAGCGTGCTTGTGGCCGAAATTCGGTATTTTATTGTAATGAGCAATTTAGCTCGATGTGCATCTACTTAGGTGAGTGTTATGTGTGGATCGGGTGGCACGCTGCCATGGGTATGTTGTTTGGAGCAGGTTGCCCACCGCAACAGTGTGATGATGAGTACAGTTCCCTATATCTGTTTCTATGTGTTTCGTTCCTATTTTTCGATGGAAAGCTCGTATTAGCTGTGAGCCCGCCTCGCATGTATGAATCGCGAGCGGGGTAATTGGATTTCCTTTTTTAGAGTTCGTTTTCATTGTATCGCGTTCGAATTGGTAGCCTATTGGCACATTGTGGCATCATATGAGACTTTTGATTATGTCCGGGGTGGCTTATTGCCTGAGCAATTCGTACAGGGTGAGACAAGATCATTGGATTTAGGATTGATGCAATCTGACTATATGAAGTATATTAAGGAGCTAAGACCATTATTTGGTTCAGAATGAGGTGATGGTTCTTGTCAAGAGTATAGACCCAATGATTTGTTGATTCGGCAGTCGGTTGTGAATTTCTACACATCTCTTTCGTCATGGCGATGTTGTAAGAATTAGAGCAAGACCTATGTAGGTAAGGAGGTGCAATGAGAGCGTCAGATTCGTGGAATTTCGATTAATTTCATTAGAGAATGTTATTGTGGTCCTGTGAGTAAAGTGGTGCAAGTTGTGAATTCAGCTAAGGTATGTAGTCGTGTTTCGGTGCTGCGTGTAGTTATTGATACGGTGAGCGTATGTTGGAACAAGCCCGACAGAGAATTCCGGATGTTGGGATTGGGCTATAAGGCTTATTTGCTTAAGTGAAGAATGATATCTTCAAATCGATAGGGCTAGGGTGCCCAACTGAGTCGTAGTAGCACGGGTAGGTGCTCGAGGTGTTAAACAATGATTTTGGACAACCCCAGCACAATTCCTAGCACGTTCGAGGACGAACGCATGTTTAAGTGGGAGAAAATGTAACGACCTGACCCGTCGGTTTGAGCTCCAGCCCGCCGTTCAGCAGTTTAAGGCCATGGGCAGCTTCATTTCAGTTATTATGACTTGTACGCGTGGTCGGAATTGAATTTCGAGAAGTTCGGAGTTGATTTGGAAAGAAAATTCTCATTTTAGAAGCCTTAAGTTGAAAGAATTAGCTAAGATTAGAATTTTGTGTGAACAACCTCGGAATCAGGGTTTGAAGGTTCCAGCAGGTTCGTATGACGATTTCGGACTTGGGCGTATGCCCAGATCAGGTTTTGGATAACTGGGAGCATTTTGGCGCCTATTGTGGAAGGTAGCATTTTGGAAGAAATTTCATAAGTTTGGGTTGAAGAGAATTTCAGTGTTATCGATGTCCGTTTGGGATTCCGAGTGTGGGAGTAGCTCCGTATGGTGATTCTGGAGTTGGTAGCGCGATAAGAAGTGAATTCGAGGGTCCGTAGGTCATTTTGAAGTCATTTGGCTAAAGATAGAAATTTGAAGGTTTTTGAGAAGTTTGACCGGAAGTGGACATTTTGATATTGGAGTCGTAATCCAATTTCGGAAGTTGGAGTGGGTCCGTAATGTCGAATATGACTTGTCTGCAAAATCTGAGGTCAATCGGACGTGATTTGATAGGTTTCGGCATCGAATGTAGAAGTTCGAAATTTCAAAGGTCATAAAGCTTGAATTGGGGTGTAATTCATGGTTTTAGCGTTGTCTGATATGATTTGAGGCCTCGAGCAAGTCCGTAATGTGTTTTAGGACTGGTTGGTAGGTTTGGTTGAGGTCCCGGGGGCCTCGGGCGTGTTTCGGATGAGCAACGGATCGATTTTTGCCTTGTGAGGTTTGCTAGTTTTCTGGTATAAGTGCAGCAGGTTTTTACTCTATGCGATCGCGAGAGAGGGTCAGCGATCACATAGAGCAAGATTTGAGGGAGCTAGAATTCGACCTACGCGATCGCAGGAGGTGCAATGCGATCGCAGAAGAGGATGGCTGGGGCTTATGCGATCGCAGGGTTAGTGTTGCGATCGCACAGTGTGCGTTTGGAGGCTGTGATGCGGTTGGTCTGTGTGAACGCGGGAGCGTGCATGCGAACGCACAGAAGGAATTGGGGAGGCAACAGAGTTGGCCTATGCGATCGCGGGGCTATGTCTGCGACGCATAGAAGGGTCGCCTGGGCAGTGTTCTTTTAAAATCGGGTTTTGGCTCATTTTCACTTCATTCCTTCCACGGGAGTCGATTTTGGAGCAACTTTGGAGTGTCATTTTCATCACCAAGCATGAGGTAAGTGACTTCTTCTGGTTTTGAGTTAATTAAAAGTTTATATACGGATTTAGACATTGAAATTTGTAGAAAACTTGGGGTTTGAGGGAAAACCTAGAAAAGTAGTATTCTTGGATTTTAACCATATTTTTGGGTTTGGAATTTAGAGAAAATTATATATTTGAGTTTGTGAGGCTACGGGTAAACATACTCTTTGAAAATTTTGGAAATCCGGCACGTGGTCCAAGGGCGTTTTCGTCAACTTTCCGATCAAGGTTAGGAATTGTTAGGAATTGTTATAAATTGTATTAATATGAGAAGTTTATCGTATATTAATGGATTTGCATAATCATTAGCTAGTGTTGGAGCGTTGTGCATCAATTTGAGTATTCGGAAGGGTGTGGAATGTCGGTTATGGATCTTCGGAGCGAGGTGAGTCTCCCTTCTAACATTGTAAGAGGGAATTGTCCCCATAGGCGAGTTAATTGATTATGTGCATCTATTTGTGGGGGCTACGTACGCACGAGGTGACGAGAATCCGTGCGTAGCTACTATTATGCTATTGTCTGGGTAGTCTAGGACCCAAAAGCATGCTATACTTGGAATAATTGTCAATTTATCGACAACACGAATTGCTTAAATCACATCGAATCGGTAAATGAATTTCAAAAAGGATTAAACTTCTTTTTCTTAAATTGTTAAAAGAGAAGTGGCTTTTATTTGGATAAATTCTTAATTGGCTATCTGAGCATGTTTTTCTATGTGTACCTGCTCGCGAGCAGGGTGATTGTTTATTTTATGTTAACCACGTTGCATGGATAGTTCGCGAGCGGGGTAATAAATGCATCTATGGTTCGCGCCGTTCGACCCTCGACAACGCACAATTTATTTTCTATTGGATTGGGCCATACGCCTCGGCATGATTTGCACATGCTTATATTGCTTGCCTTGAGATAATTGAAAACTAATGGATTATGAATCCGGAGACCTTCAGCATAAAAATGAACGTTTGCCTGTTCGTGATTTATTTGAAATTACCGTCATTCTTAATAGATCCATGATTATTCGCATTAACAATATTTTATTATTGGACCTCTAGTAAGTGTCAAAGTCGACCATCTCGTCTCTGCTTCTTCGAGATTAGACGGGATACTCATTGAGTACACGTTGTTTTCGTACTCATACTACACTTCTATGCATTTTTGTTGCACATGCACATGCATCTCTAGTGGCCTACTGGGCGTAGCAGCATGGTTGATACGGAGACTTAGGTGAGTTGCACTGCTCGAGGCGACCTGCAGCCAGCAGAATCTCCTTCAGTTTTCTGTAATTATTTTCTGTCCAATATTGTATTCCGGACAGTCGTTGTATTTTACTTCCTTCTTATTAAATGCTTATGCACTTGTGACACCGGGTTCCGGGATGGTTTTGAAATATTTTGTATTAATTGCTTATTATTTAATTTGAATTGAAGCGGTTATCTCTTCATTTATGAAAATCGAAGGAAAATCTTAGTTTTCAAGACTGTCAAAATGAGAACTTCATCAAGTAATTTTGTTGGCTTGCCTGACAGCAGTATCCGGCGCCATCACGACCCTTAGTGGATTTTGGGTCGTAACCACATGGTATCAGAGCACTAGGTTCCTAGGGTCTCACGAGTCATGAGCAAGTCTAGTAGAGTCTCGCGGATCGGTACGGAGACGTCTGTACTTATCCTCGGGAGGCTGCAGGACTGTTAGGAGTACTTCCCTTCTTGATTCCTTATCGTGCAATTTGATTCCTAGGCTTCTACCCTTGTCTCCTTCCTATTCAATCTTACACGACGCGAACCGCTTGTGATAAATCGAGAATTGAAGGATTGTAATGGTACTACAAATATGGTGCGGGGTGTTTCTCCCTGCGGATTTGTTTGAGCTATTATTGTCGCTTTGTGGAAGGATATTCTGTCGTTTCAGCTCAGTAGCGGTACTTCTGAGAGCTCTGAGGCTAGGCATAGGATGCCACAATGCTTATGAACGATTGTTCCATAGTATTGATATGATGGTAGGATGTTTGCCTATGTGTCGGGGCAGTGAATGATTTGAAGGGAAGTTTACTCAGTGCATGATTTAGAAATTCGGTATTTCATTGCCGGCAGGGGAAAGGCAATCGGACTGAGAATAGTCAGATGTGGGCTGGTGGAGTAATGAGACTTGGTATTTGCGAGCGTGGTGGAGTTTCCTTCTATGATGAGGTGTCGTTGTCCTAATTGAACATTCTAAGTTCGTCGGTGTTATGATCCTCTATAATTCGCCATTGGGGTAAATATTGTGAAATAGTATTGAAAGGCGGCTGTCAAATATTGCGGGGTGCGGTAGTGCAGGATTGAATCAGCGTTCCTAAGGTCGACGGTTCGAGGAAGATGATCTTCGGAAAGGTTTAAAGTTAGCAATAATTGTGGGTTCAAGTGCTACAAAGATGGATTTACTTAAGGAAACAACTGAGTAGCAAAGGGTGAGGAAGGACATGTGGGAAGTGTCAGGCGGTGACTAAAATTTCTAGAAGGCCAAGCATAAGAAGCAAGGGTCGAGTACTCAATTAAAGGGATGAGTTCCGCCAAAGTGGGAGAGTGGCGGGGTTGCATATGGGCATTGTAGTAGGATGACTATGCACCTTAAGGAGAGTTCAGAATGACTTGGGAATTTTAGTGATTGGTGATTGGGGTCCACGGATTTCATTTGAGTATGGGCTATTGTGCGACATGAGATTTGATACTACGGGAAGGAGCTGCTTGAATGAAGAATGATACAACATAACTTTGAATTGGAAGGATGTTGTCGCAGATTTAATTGATATCCACGAGGGGTGAAAGGACTTGTGCCACTAGAGAGTGAGCTCGAACTTAGGATGGATTATTGATGTCGTAGTGATTGTACCCTTTACAACAGCGTTGGAAGATGTCGGAAAGTGTTTCCCACGGGAGTGTTATCCCCTGTGGGCAGGTTAGTGGTCGCGTGCTTGGCGAGACTTCGGCGAAGAATTCCATTGGTTGTACAGCAAAGAGATCAGTCGTACGAATTCGGTTGATCATTCAGAGTATAAAAGGGGTTTACAGAAGGATTCCGGGAATTTTAGCGGTTGATTGTGCAAGGTTATGTCAATAAGAGATCAAGAATCCCGGTGAATTCCAAAGTTGTTTAATAGTGGCTTCAAGCTAAGTGGGAGAGCCCCACTGCCTATGACTGGGTTGCATGGTTAACTACTTGCGAAGATTCTGGTTATCAGCATATTGATGGGTTATTTCAGCTACGGAAAAAGAACATAAGTGGTAATTTGAGCAAAGGAATTATTAAAGGTGTGCTATCGTTAGCCTTATCGGCCCATGTTGAGACTTGGGGAAGGATTCAGGATTTGTGCTTTATATAGATGCGGGTTCCAAGGGAAGTTATTCTTCCAGGTGCTTCACCAAGCGCCTATTCATGTGATAGAAGACTCATGGAGTTGATTATATTCGGGGCCAAGTTAGAGCGGGTGGCTCTCAACAACGGTTCTAGTGAATTCAAAAGTTAAAGTGTGATGCCTAATGTATTCGAGCCTATAGGTACGGTTAAGAATCAAGCTTGATAGCAGCCTATGAGAAGAGGCACAAAATGTTCTATGATGTTTTTGCTTGCGATGTAGCAATTGGGAGGTACGAAATGGTTCGTGGGATTTGAGACATCATGGTCTCGTAATTCAGGGTCATTCGGGATGAGTGCGGTTGGAGTGTGTTAAGTGTTGAGTGGAGTTATCATTGTTTCTATGACAATCAAGGATAAATTGGAAGAATAGGGATTGGTTAGCCATAGTCGAATTGGCATGTTGCTGGTAGTGATCAGTTCTTTCAGCGTGATTAAGTTATGCAAGTGATTTGTGGCAGTACGTATGAGGCTTGTCGGCCGCCGTAATTGATTTTATTCGGAAGTATTCTTGTGTTATGGCCTGTTATGTATAGGCGGATCCCGGAAGGGCTATGATGGCTTAGACCACTACATGGAGATTTGCATATTCTACGGTTATGAGAATTCACCTGTGTGTTGCTTTGGTTCTCCTGAAGTGAGTTAAGTGGAAAGTTTTATATGATGAAGTGTTAACCTAATAGTGGTTCCGAAGCTATGATGAAAAACGTGTTCTATCGTATATTGGCATGTTGGGTGTAGTGGGTGGTATGGAATTTGAAGTGAAGATAAAGGTAACAGTTCGGTGTTGACAAGGATGTCGCAAGCTCGGATGAGCAGGAAAGGAGTTTCGATGTTTAGGAAAGTTGTTATCGGGCTCGTATGTTGGTTCCGGAGCCTAGTACAGGTCTAATATAACATTTAAGACTTGCCCGCAAAATTTGGTGTCAATCCGAGTAGTATAAGTACGTGTCGGCACATTAGAAATGAATTGAAGAACTTGAAGATCATAAGTTTGATTCAATTGGTTTTCGGGGGTGATTCTTAGATTTAGCATTGTTTGAGGCGTTCCGAAGGTTCGAGCTGTGATGACCCTTTTGGGTCATCACTTGTGTTGCAAGTAAATTCAGTGTCCCGAGGCCTTAAAACATCTCTTTTTACCTCACCTCGACTTGCGTGCATGGTCCGAACCTATATCCGTAAAGCCTTCTATGTGAAAATATGAGAAATAGAAATTTCTAGAGTTAAACTTTGAGTATGGTTGACTTTGGTCAACATTTTGAGCAAACGGACCCGGATCTGTGTTCCGACGATTCTGGGAGGTCCGCAATAAAATATGGACTAAATGAAAGCCGGGGTCCCAAGCCTTAGAAATCAATTTTTGAAAGAAATTATTTTGCTGAATTATCTAAGAAATGAAGAAAAGAATTAATGTTTGAAACCATTTGTAATTACCCGACCAGTCGTTCTCTAGCATGTCGTTCAGTTGTTCGAGGCCATGAGCAGCTTCACTTCAAGTATTATGACTTGTGCGCACGGTCGGAATTGAATTCCAGGGAGTTCGGAGTTGAGTTGGAAATAGAATTCTCGTTTCGGAAGCTTTAAATTAAAAGAATTGACTAAGGTCGGATTTTTGAGTAAACAACCTCGGAATCGGTATTCGAAGGTTCCAGCAGGTTATTATGATGATTTCGGACTTGGGCATATGCCCGAACTAGGTTTTGGAAGACCTGGGAACATTTCGGCGCCTATTATGGAAGTTAGCATTTATGAAGAATCTCATAAGTTTGGGTTGAAGTGCATTTAACTGTTATCAATGTCCGTTTGGGATTACGAGTCTGGGAGTAGCTCCGTATGGTGATTCTGGTGTTGGGACGCGCTCGGAAGTGAATTCGGAGGTCCGTGGCTCATTTTTATTCATTTGGCTAAATATAGAAATTTGAAGGTTTTTTGAGAAGTTTGACCGGAAGTGGACTTTTTGATATCGGGGTCGGAATCTGATTCCGAAAGATGGAGTAGGTCCGTCATGTCAAATATGAAATGTGTGCAAAATTTCAGGTCAATCGGACGAGATTTGAAATATTTTGGCATCGAATGTAGAAGTTTGAAATTCTAAAGTTCATTATGCTTGGATTGGAGGGTGATTCATGATTTTAGCATTATTTGATATGATTTGAGGCCTTGAACAAGTCCGTAATGTATTTTGGGACTTGTTTGCATGATTGGTTGGGGTCCTGGGTGCCTCGAGTGGATTCCGGATGGTTAACAGATCAATTTTAGAATTTGAGGAAGAATTGAGGCAGCGGATATCTGGTGTAACCGCACCTGCGAGGTTTTGGCTGCAGGTGTAGAGTCGCAGAAGCGGCCAAGGGGGATCGCATATGCGGTTTGGACGAAGGGGTGCAATGACTGCAGGTGCGACGCTTTAACCGCAGATCGGGAGCGCACCTGCGTTGAGGAGACCACAGAAGTGGATTTTGGCCATGACCCTGGGACCGCAGAAGCGGCATGTGCGCTGCAGAAGCGATGGTCGCAGGTGCGGCTTATGCACCGCAGGTGCGAAAAGGCTGGAGGCAGTGTATTCTTTTAAAATCGGGGGTTGGTCATTTTCCCCTATTTTTCATTTGGTGTGGATGATTTTGGAGAGTTTCAAGAGGGGGTTTTCATCATCAACGACAAGGTAAGCTATACCCACCTATCTTGAGTTAAATACATTGTTTATGTACGGATTCGAGTATGAAAATTGGTAGAAATTTGGGATTTTTGTGGAAAGACCTAGAAATTTTATTTTTGGATTTTCACCATGATTTTTGGTGTGAAATTGAGAGAAAATCATATATTTGAGTTCGTGAGTTCACGGGTAAACTTTATCTTCGAAAATTTTTGGAAACCGGGCACGTGGGCCCGAGGATGTTTTTGTTAACTTTTTGATCGGGGTTAGGAGTTGTTATAAATTGGATTGTAATGAGTAATTATTGGCTAGTTTTGGAGCATTGGGCGTCGACTCGAGTCTTCGGAAGGGCGTGGAATGTCGGTTATGGATCTTCGGAGCGAGGTGAGTCTTCTTTCTAACCTTGTAAGAGGGAATTGTCCCCATAGGTGAAATAATTGGTCATGTGCTTCTATTTGGGGGTGGGGGTGGGGGGTGGGGCTACGAACGCACGAGGTGATGAGAGTCCGTGCGTAGCTATTATTATATGTAAGTCCGGGTAGTCTAGGACCTAAAATCATGCTATACTTGGAATATCTGTAATCTTGTTGGCAGATAAATTGCTTAAATCCAATCGAATTGGTAAATGAATTTCTAAAAGGATTAAACTTCATTTTCTTAAATCGTTAAAAGAGAATTGGCTTTTATTTGGATAAATGTTCCCCGATAAATTCTTAATTGACTGTTTGAGCATGTATTTCTATGTGTACGTGCGTCGCATGTATGATTCACGAGCAGGGTGATTGTTTAATTAAATTTGACCGCGTCGCATGTATAATTCGCGAGCGGGGTAATAGATGCATCTACGGTTCGCGCCGTTTGACCCTCGACAGTGCACATTTTACATTTATGTGGCATCGGGTCGTACGACCTCTGCATGATTTGCGCATGTTTGTATTGCTTGCCTTGAGATTTATTGATATTGATATTTGCTCTCCCCGACTTGAGATAATTGTTAATTAATGGATTATGAATCTGGAGACTTTTAATAAAAAGGAACTTTACCGGTTTCGTGACTTATTTGAATTACTGTTGTTCTTAATAAATCTGTGATTCATCGCATTAATAATATTACTATTGGACCACTAGCAAGTGTCAAAGTCCAGCACTCGTCTCTACTTCTTCGAGATTAGACGGGATACTTACTGGGTACACGTTGTTTTCGTACTCATACTACACTTGCTGTGCATTTTTGTTGCACAGGTTCATAGTGGCTAGTGGCTTAGTGGCATAGCGGCATGGTTGATATGGAGACTTAGTTGAGCTGCATTTATCGAGATGACCCGTAGCCAGCTGTGAGCACGTGATTTTTGCCTAGCAAGAATTACTCCTACAGATTCCCAAAGTTAGGATTTTTCTTTTAATTATTTGGTTTTTAGGAATTATTGCATGATTTTGTGCTTGTTTGCATTTTTGTGTGCATGTTTAATTTATTTAATTCATAAAAAAATACAAAACAATGTTGCATTGGCATTTAGGGTCCTATTTTATATTTTTAGGTTAATTAGTTAATTAATGTTGCAAAAATGAAAGAAAATAACAAAAATAGTTCATTCGTGCATTTTTACTCTTTAATTTTCGAAATTGTTATAGTTTTCACTTAATTTAGGACTTAATTATTTTTCACAATTACTAGGAAGAGCAATTAGCTTATTTTGGTAGATTAATTTTGTTGTTAGAATTAATTTAGGTTTTATTTTAATTTGGAAAAAGGAAAAGAAAAGGAAATTTGAAATTGAAAGAAAAGGAATAAGAATTATATGATCTCATTGGGCTACTTTAAATGAATCCCTCCTAAGCCCAAAACGTTTTCCTCCATAACCCTTTGGATCCGGCCCAGACCCACGTTTATACCTGGTCCACCTTCTCCCCTTACCATCCAAACGACCTCGTTTCGTTTAAGGGTGATAAGGACCATCGAGGTTTCGAGATCCAACGGCCAGGAACTGGGATATCCTAAATATATATATGTCTTAACGACACCCCACCCCCCATCTCACAAGCCCCTCTCCTCAGAACCCTAACGCCCGCCGACTTGAAATCCCACCATTTGAGGGTGGCGCCGCCGCCTCCAATTGACCCCAAAATAACACCCCATAAACTCCATAACCCACTCACCACGAATCTCCATCCCATCTCATTCGAACACTTCTGGAATTCCTCAAATATCATATCGAAGAACTGAGCCCTATTTCCAAACTCAAATTCAGCGGACCTTGTGAAGATTCTGGGCTGTAATGGTCTTTACTCGTGTGTTTTCACATGAAAACATGCGATTAAAGGCTATTCTTGTCAAGAAATTGAAGGAGTTCTTCAAGTTTGTTAAAATCCGTCCTGAGTCTCTGTAGGTATTTCTTTTTCTGTTTTTCTTTTGTTAGTTTTCTTCTTTACTTTTTCTTTTATTTTACCTTCCATTGTCATATGTTTCTCCCCCTTCTTTTGAACTCTTTGTTTGCCCAGTTTTCTCAGAGCCGTCTTTTTTACACGCATGTTAGTTTTAGGAAGCCTTTTCTTCTTTAATTAGTGTAAATAATTTGTTTGTTAATTTAGTTTCAATTTCATTAATGTTAGTCGCATTGATTGGATTTCCTAAAAATTGCCCGAATTGCTTCTGTTTTTTTGCTTGTTTTATTTTAATTCAAAAACTTGGTATGATTGTGTTTGGGCTTGAGGATCATACCTTCAAGCTCAGTTTTGGGTTGGGTGTCTAATGGATCTGACTCAGGATCATTTTGACCCATAACTCATTTGAGCCCAATATAAAAACAGGGTGGCTAAGGGGTAAATTGGGTAGATCACTTAGGAAATCTTGTAGTAACTGCCTGAAGAAGCTTCTTAGAAGCTGAAAAACAGACTTGCTTGGCAAGAATGTCAGTAATTCAGGGACTAAGTAGCAAAATTAAAATTCACAAAGGATTAAAGGGCAAAACCTAGCCCATTTCAGCTGCCCTAGTAGCTTTCCTATAAAGGCATAGCTAAGGAAAGCTCAATTAGGATTTTAAGTGAACTTAAGGGATAAAAAATTCTGAGAAAATCACAGACGGCTAGGAATATTGTTTCATTGGGTTTTTCTTCAGGATTTTCTGAGTCATTCAATTTCTAAAAACAATACTGCTTCATTAATGAGATTTGAAATGGGTTGACGTAAATTTTGGAATGTTTTTGGTCAAGCTGTGTTGAAGTTACTGTTCCATTGGATTTGAAACTGATTTTGTGGTTTCCAAAGCTGGTTCTGGGGTGTATTTCAGCTGCAGATTCCTGCTGTATTTGCTGATTGTTCACCCCTGCTTTTCTTTCCAATTTCTAGGTACTTTCTTAGCTATGATTGAGGAATGACTGTTGAACATGTAATATGAGTGGAAGTTCATTTAAATGATGACTGCATTTGAAGCTGATTTCCCCTACTTCTTTATTGTTTCCATGCTCTGTAATTAGACCCTAAATATAGATGTTAATTAGGTCTTTTTATTTTCTCTGAAATTGTGTATGAAAGTGACCTGCAAGTAGTACTTTGCATTTCTATTAACTATGGACTGTGATTTGTAGTAGTTAACTGAGGTTATTTGGGTTTTGGTTTGGGGTGCATAACTATATGATCAAACGTATGTCGTTCCGAATCGTGAAGTTTTGTTGAATTTGGTTAAGCCAATAGTCAGGTTAAGTCTGCATTTGTATGGTTTAGAACCTTGTTTTAAAAGTTCTTAATCTTCTGTTGGTTATGCTCCTATAGTGTAATGGGCCTTTGGGAAAGTAACGGAGTATCAAACGAAATCTGCAGTTGCTTGTTCGTCTCTGGTTACCCTCTCAAAGTTAGCTTGATTCCTCACATGATTTTCCTTCAAGAATTTGAATCATATGATTTTATTTGATTGTGTTGGTCAGAGTTTGTTTTGAGTCGTAATTTTCGAACTCTTTTGGTATTAAGTGGTAGATATCTTCTGAAAGGGTGATGCTGTAAATGGGGTGGTCTCGAAATTCAAGTGTGAAATGATGACTTTAAGTGCATCTTAATTAAATTTCCTCAGCAATGGCTCAATGCCAGATTTTCTTAAGTAATACAATTTGATGCAGCTGTATCTGAAGAATTATGCACTGGGTTATCATTTTGTCCAATTACTATTGTATTTCTCCCACAGTCAGGCGACTAGATTGGGCTTCACTAGGAGCCCGGTTATTCAGCCTACTAAATTTGTCAAAGCGGGCATCCAGGCATGGGTGCTGAGTTGATTTTTAATATTTGGGGTAGTTACAATTTTAGTAGCCTTCTAATTAAATTATTGTTTCTTTAGCATTGGAGGTATGCCATAATAGATAATATAAATAGTTATGGCCCTCCGAATTCTAATGAATACCCTTTAAAAATAGAATTGAGGTGCGCTGTGCCAAATAGAATCTCAAATGCATGGCCCTCACTTAATAATTAATTTTAAAATCCTTAGAATTCGAGGCGTGCCATTTAGCAAACTTCCATGGCCCTTGCAAAGTTAACAACGCCTAGTTGCTTTAGGCGCGTTATTTTAATAATATTACCTTCCTAAACTCGGGTCTGCAATTCATGTGACCCAAATCCAAATCTTAATAACGTTGAAAAAATGTGTTTCGGATTGAGGGTGCATTTCATGTGACGCGGTCTAAAGACATATTTTAGACGACGTTAAATCTTCTTTAAAATGAATAAAAGCGGTCAAAATTTAAAAATGCACATAGGTTCAAAATGTTTTAAAATCAGATAATTAAGCCGAATATATCAGTTAAGCGACCGTGCTAAAATCATGGAACTCGGGAATGCCTAACACCTTCTCCTGGGTTAACAAAATTCCTTACCCGGATTTCTGGTTCGCGGACTGTAATACAGAGTCAATCTTTTCTTTGATTCGGGATTTGAACTGGTGACTTGGGACACCATAAATCTCCCAATGGGCAACTCTGAATCTTTTAATAATATAATCCCGTTTCGATGGTCCTTTAATTGGAAAAACTCCTTATTATTATACCCTTCTTCCGGGGCTGTAGTGAAAAAGGAGGTGTGACAGCTCTGGCGACTCTGCTGGGGACAAGAACCCAGAACTTCTGGTTCAGGGTTCAGAATTCGAGCTTAGATAAATTGTTATAATTGGCTTTATCTGATTTTGTTACATGTTTGGGCCTAATGTGCTAAATGTTGCTTTTACTGCTTTGATATTCTGTGAACTGTATATAAACTGCTGCGAAACCCTTCCTCTCTCCGAGTCTTCTAAATCATGGAGAAGGGTGCACTTCGTGTAGCTTCTCTTCTGTTAGAGTCAATTCCCAAATTTAGAACGAGGTTCGGACAAGTTGCAAAGCCGGCGAAGCTTCTGTGTTCCCGGTTCGCTGCCCCCCCCCCTCGAGTTGTCCGCTCGGGTAAGCCAGGTCTATGTTCGGACAGACGTCTCCATACCGATCCGCGAGACTCTACTAGACTTGCTCATGACTCGCGAGACCTACGGGAACCTAGTGCTCTGATACCATGATGTCACGACCCAAAATCCACCGAGGGTCGTAGTGGCGCCGGACACCGCTGTCAGTTAAGCCAACCAAAATACTTAATTAAATTCCAAATTTTGTATTGCCTAAAATCATTTTTCTATGTACATTAAATAACGAATAATAAAGTTTACAGAAATAACCGCGAAGTCTTTAACAAAATATAACATTTAATAATCCAAAAATCCTCACAGAACCCGGTGTCACAAGTGCATGAGAATTTACTAAGACAGAAATAAAATGCGACATCCGTCCGGAATACAATGGACAGAAAGTAAATATATTATGCTGGAAAGGGACTATACTAGCTGCGGGCCGCCTAGAACAATGCAACTCCCCTAGTCCCAGAATCATCTGCGCTGCTACGCCCAATAGGCTACTAACAACACATGAACCTGTGCAACAAAAATGCACAGAAGTGTAGTATGAGTACGAAAAAATGTGTTTTCAATGAGTATCCCGTCTAATCACGAAGAAGTAGAGACGAGATGGTCGACTTCGACACTTACTAGTGGTCCAATAATGATGTCAATAATACATTAAATCGTGGATTTCTATAAACATGATTTTTAATCCAATAGAAGGAAACGAGTAAACAATTAATTCGTTTATAGGAAATTTCCAAAATTTTCTTTTCATTGTTTATCCAAATATTTTAAAGCCATGAAGAGGCAATAACAACTTTAATAAGTTCAAGGCAACAATACCAGCATGCGCAAATAATCACCATGGGACGTACGGCCTGATCCAACATAAAAGTAAATTGTGCACTGCCGAGGGTCGAACGACTCGAACCATAGATGCATCTATTACCCCGCTCGCGAACTTTCCATGCGATGCGGTCAACATAAAATAAACAGCCACCCTGCTCGCGAATCATTCATGCGACGCAGGTACACATAAAAATACATGCTCAAATAGCCGATTAAGAATTTATCGGGGAATAATTATTCAAATAAAAGCCACTTTCTCTTTTAACAATTTAAGAAAAGAAGTTAAATCCTTTTGAGAATGGATTTATTAATTCGATGTGGTTTAAGAAATTCGAGCTATCAATAAGATTACAAATATTCCAAGTATAGCATGCTTTTGGATCCTAGACTACCCGGACTTAAACATAATAGTAGTTACGCACGGACTCTCGTCACCTCGTGCGTGCGTAGCCACCACAAATAGGAGCACATAACCAATTAATTCACCTATGGGGACATTTCCCCCTTACAAGGTTAGAAAGAAAACTCACCTCGCTCCGAAGATCCATAACCGGCATTCTGCGCCCTTCTGAAGACTTGAATCGATGCACAACGCTCCAAAACTAGCCAATAATTATGTAAACCCATTAATATATGCTAAGGTACTCATTATAATCCAATTTATAACAATTCCTAACCCCCGATCGAAAAGTTGACAAAAACGCCCTCGGGCCCACGTGCTCGGAATCCGAAATTTTTCAAAGATAAAGATTACCCATGGCCTCACAAACTCAAATATATGATTTTCTCTAAATTCCATACCCAAAATCGTGGTCAAAATCCAAGAATACTAGTTTTCTAGGTTTTCCCTCAAACCTCAAGTTTTCTACAATTTTCCAAGTCTAAATCCATATATAAACCTTGTATATACTCAAAACTAGTAGATATCACTTACCTCATGCTTGGTGATGAAAATGACACTCCAAAGTTGCTCCAAAATCGGCTCCCATGGAAGAAATAAAGTGAAAATGAGCCAAACTTCGATTTTTAATGAAACCTCTCTGCCTCCAGCAGTTTCCGCATCTGCGGAAATATGACCGCATCTGCGGAAAATTTCCGCGTCTGCGGTTATGACAGCAACCAGCACTTTTCTCGACACGAAAATGAGCATAACTCCCTAATACGATGTCCAAATTCGCCGATTCTTTTTGCTATGGCTCCGAAATTACGATACGTATCTAATGGCTCAATAAAAACTTAATTTGGGGTTCATTTGATTAATATGGAACCCCCTTTATATCCAAAGAAACGACGTTGAACATCAAATAAGAGCGCGATACAACCCGAAACACACCCGAGGCCCCCGGGACCCGACCAATTACACCAACCAGTCCCAAAACACATTACGGACTTGCTAGAGGGCTCAAATCACATCAAACAACGCTAAAATCATGAATCAACCCCCAATCCAAGCTTCATGAACTTAAGAACATCCAACTTCTACTTTCGATGCTTAAACCTATCAAATCACGTCCGATTGACCTCAAATTTTGCACACAAGTCATATTCGACATTATGGACCTACTCCAACTTTCGGAATCGGATTCTGACCCCGATATCAAAAAGTCCACTTCCTATCAAACTTCTCAATAACCTTCAAATTCCTATCTTTAGCCAAATGGCTCAAAAATGACCTACGGACCTCCGAATTCACTTCCGATCGTGCTCCCAACTCCAGAATCACCATACAGAGCTGCTCCCAGACCTGAAATCCCAAACGGATATCAATATCACTGCAATGCACTTCAACCAAAACTTATGAAATTTCTTTCAAAATGCTACTTTCCACAATAGGCGCCAAAACGCTCCCGGGTCATCCAAAACCCGATCCGGGCATACGCCCAAGTCCGAAATCATCATACGAACCTGCTGGAACCTTTAGATCCCGATTCCGAGGTCGTCTACTCAAAATTCCAATCCTAGTTAATACTTTCAACTTGAAGCTTCTGAAATGAGAATTCTCTTTCCTAATCAACTCTTAACTTCCCGAAACTTAATTTCGACCATGCGTACAAGTCATAATACCTGAAATGAAGCTGTTCATGGCCTCAAACTGCTGAACGACGTGCTAGAGCTCAAAACGACCGGCCGAGTCGTTATAGTATTGAACAGTAAACCCAGGTTTTAAACCTAGAATAACTCAGCCTCATGCCGGATCCCTAGTAGGAACGTTTGTTTGCATCAAGTGCATTTGACTTAGGGGACTCAACACAGGGGTTGGGTCCGTCTAGGACAGGTGTACCCAGAATCAAAGACCATCCTGATGCATATTTTACGTGCTACTTGTGCATTTATTTGCTTCGGGTTTGCATGCTGACCGGCTTTTGAATGATGGGAGAAAGTTGGAAAAAGAAAATAGCAGTGTAAGGGTCAAGTAAGATAATCACCTGTTTTGAAAGAAAAAAACCAATGTCCAAATGGTACTGAAACTCTGCCGAATTTTTGAGAAAAAAAAGGTTTTATTTTCAAAAATAGCTGGTTTTGTTTTATTTGCCCAAACTAAGCCAGTTTGCTTCTCACAGGGCGTGGGATACGTAGGCAACCCTCATCGGTTCCAACTTCCCTTTTGCAAAACTAGCCCAAAAAGAGCAAACTTTTATTTTTATAGTAAATAAGTAAGGTGATGTCGTTCTTGTCAATAATTGCTGAATGTCCCTAAAAGGGCGCCGAAAGGCTATTTTTGCAAGAACAATCACCTTTGGTCATTTTTTAAATTTTTTGGCCAGTTAGCGGGCACAGCCTTAAAATCTTCCTCCCCGAAGTGCTGAAAGGCCATATTTGCAAAAACTGGGTTTTAGTTTGAAATAAACTTTTTGAAAAAATGGTGTTATTCTTCTTGAGTCAAAATTAGTCATAGTTTTCTTTTAATTAAAATCACCTTAATAAATGTGCAGGATGAGCACAATTCAAAATGAAACTTTCTCAGTCCGTGAAGAGATCCCTTTGGAGCTACATATGTGGTGGCATGATTTGGGGGACGACAACAGGAAAGTTGTCACAAAAGCGGTCTTATCGGGCTCTTGAAGGTTAAGCCGAGAAAGGACATAATTGAGGCCTTGATACCATTTTGGGACCCAGCACATAATGTATTCCATTTTGCTGATTTCGAGTTAACTCCTACACTGGAAGAGATAGCAGGCTACACCGGTCTCGAGGGGAATCTTAGGAAGCAATACCCGGTGGCACCTAGAACAGTAACCCCTCACAAATTTTTGGACTTGTTAAGTATCAGTCGGGACATCCGAGATGGAAATTTGGCCAAATGATTCTATACCTTCTATTTTTTGTATCAACATTATGGGAATCCCCGTGGCTTCGAGACGCCGGACACCGGTCTTGCTCATGCGGGAAACCAAGTCAAGTGGGAAGCTCAGAGAGGATTAGCTTTTATAATGGCGTTCCTGGGTATTTTGATTTGCCCTAGAAAAGACGGGAATATAGAGTTGGGACTCGTGGGGATAACTGACTTTATGATGAAAAAGGCAAATGGGACCATAGTGCCGATGATCTTGGCAAAAATTTACCGAGCTCTGACCTTTTGCCAAGAAGGAGGAAAGTTCTTTGAAGGGTGCAATATGCTGTTACAACTATGGATGGAGGAAAACCTTTGCCATCGTCCGGGATATCTGAATTGTGGTATGACTGGTCTCGAATGCATCGAAAAACATGAAAAGCAGGTAGAGGGTTGTGAATTCCCAGAGGGTACAAAAGCATGGCATGCCCACTTGAGATCCTTGACCGCAAACAAAATTGAATGGATGTTCGGGTGGCTCTCGGTCGGTGAAGTAATATATATGTCGGCTGAGGAGTGTTTTTTGGTGTTGATGAGTCTTCGGAGTATCCACCCTTATGCTCCGCACAGAGTCCTACGTCAGTTAGGCCGATACCAGACCATCCCACATGATGAAGATTTGAGTCGGCGGGTCATTGAGTTAGAACCAAAAGCTGCTTTCCCAGAAAAAAAAGTGTATCAGATTTGGCATCAGTGTAGATTCTTAGAGCCTAAAACTCAAGTAAGAGATCTCTCTAGAAGAGAGGTGGAGCCTGGTTACCCTGATTGTATGGTAAAAGATCCCGAGTTCATTAGGAGCCCGAAAGGCCCGCAAAGAGACCCCATGTCCAACAGTTCACCGACGGAGCACAAGTGCAATGGGATTGGTTGACCATAAAAAATGAGTACAGGGCCACCATAAGCAGGCTAGAAAAGCAAGTCATGGACCTTCTGTTTGAAAATGTTTTGTAAGCCGCTACAGATGAGGGAGAAAAGAAAAAACTAACTCAGGAAAATGAAGCCCTCAAAGCTCAAATCCGGAAGATGAAAATAGCTGCTAGAAACCCAGAAAGGAAGTCGAGCGGACGAAAAAGAAAGCCCTTGAGTGTCAGGATGACCTGGAAAAGTCTGAGGCCAGTCTAGCGAAAGTCCGGGCACAATGGGCGAAGAAGGCGGAAGAGCGGGCACGGTTTGTGCAACAAATGAAAAGGAACTATGAAGGGACCATCACCAGCCTAAAGAGAAAAGTAGCTACCCTCGAGAATGAGGCAGCCAAGCAAGCCAAGGACTTTAAAGTTGATAGGGAACACTGTTATGAATTGATGGAGGAAGAAGTGCAACAGTTGCAAAATCAACATCTCCACGACACTCAGGTGTTAGAAGCCCGGAATCAGCAGGTCGGGCGTCTTCTTCAGGAAAAGGGTAGGATCTGAGAGAGGGTCAGGGCCATTGCTGATTATATTGTTGTGACGTGCCAAGCATGTGATGATATGACCCGCACCACTTTCTTCGCGGCAGTGATGATATTTGTCCGACAAATAATGAGTGATTTTGAGAGGCTCCAAAGGGATCTTGCATATAGGCCCGTGGCGAGGCCGAATGATGCCCCGCGGGCACCAGGAGCATTCTAGGCATTAATATATTCGTGATCTTTGCTTGAGTTTGTGTTTTCTTGCTGTTGGAGTCTGTCAGTTTGTTTTTGAGTCTTTATTTTCATCTTTTCAGAGACTGTCAGTTTTTGAGTCATTGTAATCAAAGCATTTGCTTTTAAAAAAAATTGAAAATCCCAAAATGTTTTGTTATTTATTTTTCATTTATGTCCCCAAGAACTACGCTTGGTCTGATTCATGAGGGGCCATGATACGTAGGCAATCTCCATAGGATTTGACCGTAACCAAATGAAAAAGAGGAAAAGAAAAAGAGAGGAAAAACAAGAGAGAAAAAGAAAAGAAAAAGAGAGAAAATAAGAAACCGAGAGAAGGAAACAATGGCAAAACAAGAAGGAGGAACGAGAGAATAAAAACAAAGAGAAAGCAAAGGCATGAATGAAAAAAAAGAATGAAAAAAAGAAAAAAAAATAAAAAAAAAGAAAAAGAAGTTGCAAATGGAAATAAGGAAAGCCGGGATGACGCAAGCAACCGATCAACTGCATAATAGAAACGGTTAACTGCTTAGGTGCATTCAGGACCCAAAATGTGCGGTTGCCAATCTGTTAAAGCCCTAATCGCTAACAAGGTTTTTGTTGCTGTTGAGTCTAGGCAGGTGGTTAGTTGATTGGCATTCTTGCAACTCACTCCTGTAAAACCCAGTCCACGGACAAGCTGAACATGGCCAACCAAGAACTAGAGGCGAGTATTGTCGATTCGTCAAGAGAGGTGGCTGAGTCGGAGGTTAATTTGAAAGATGAGTTATACAAGCTGAAGCAGCAAATGGCTGAAATGTACCAGGCCTGGTCAAAGGGGCATCCACCACCGGTTTATCCCGCCAACCCTGCTTATATCCCACCATTGGCTCAACCTCAAGAGCCTCCTACTGTGAATTCATCTCCAGCATTTCCCCCCTACCAACAGTGCTATGGCACCACTTCCCAAACACCACCAGCTCCACCACCCAAACAAGTCCCATACCCTCCTCCACCAATCACTCCTATTTTTGTGGCACCTCCACCTGCTGCATTACACCGATCTTCCAGTGAGCCTCTGTTCCAGACTCACGACAACCATTATTTTCCCCCAGAACCTACCTTCAAAGCTCGAGAACCATGTTTTTGCACTGCTCATTTTGATCTCCCGGCAGAAACTGAGAAGCCACCTAAGAATCCTAAGCAGGAGGTGATGTTTAGGAAAGTCAAGAGCTTGGAACAATCTTTCAGGAATATGCAAGGGTTAGGTGGTCAAGTAAGCGTGGCGTATAAAGATCTCTGTTTTTTCCCAGATACTCAATTACCAGCAGGGTTTAAGATGCCCAAGTTTGATTTATACGATGGGCATAGGGATCCGGTGGCACACCTGAGAGGTTTTTGTAGCAAGATGAGAGGAGCAGGCGGGAGAGATGAATTACTGATGGCATAATTCAGTCAAAGTTTAAGTGGCTCAGTATTGGAATGGTACACCCGACAAGATCATGGTCGGTGGTACACATGGGACGATCTAGCCCAAACGTTCGCCTGCCATTTTCAGTATAATCTTGAAATTGTTCCGAATCGTCTGTCATTGACGAAGATTGAGAAAAAGCCCGTTGAGAGTTTCAGAGAATATGGCTTCCGTTGGAGAGAGCAAGCAGCGAGGGTTGACCCTCCGATGAAAGATAGTGAAATTGTTGACTATTTCTTGCAGGCCTTAGAGCCCACTTATTTCGGTCATTTGGTGTCAGCAGTAGGAAAGTCCTTTAATGAAGTGGTAAAAACGGGGAGCATGGTAGAGGAAGGACTCAAATCTAACAAGATCATGAGTTATTCAGCAATTAAGGCGACCACCCAGGCCATCCAAAACGATACTGGGGGTGTACTGGGGAAGAAGAAGAAAGAGGACGTCGCAACAATTGAGTCAAGAGCTTGGTTCGGATCCAGGGGCCCATCACCTTACTATAGCCAGCCTCGACCCCACTACCAAACTTACCCCCACACTCCATATAGCCCACCACAACACCACTACCCACCGCCAGATCCCCATTTTATCTATCCATCACGCTCAAACATATACTCAACCTCCATCCCACACACCATGGCATGCGCCAACTCCACATAATACCTACCCAGCTCGACAAAATGCCTATCTACCCCCAAGAGCCTACCAAAATCAGGCTGGAACAGGTTTCCGACCAAATCAAGCCTTCAAGAATGAGAGGTTGCAGAAGAAGGAGACTTTCACTCCATTGGGAGAATCTTATACCAGTCTATTCCACAAGTTGAGACAACTGGGTATGTTGAATCCGATTGAGCCTAAACTGCCAAATCCTCCCCTGAGAAATCTTGACCACTCGGTGAGTTGCGAATATTGTTCAGGTGCACTGGGGCACGACACAGAGAAGTGCTGGCAATTGAAAACAGCTATTCAAGAGCTCATTCATACCCATCGGATCGAGGTTCAAGCCCCGGAAGCACCCAATATCAAGCAGAATTCGTTGCCGGCCCATCATGAGACCAATATGATTGAGATAGTGCATAAAGGAGGAGAGCCTAAGAAGCCCTCGTAGACTATAATGATGATCAGGTCCAGTGAAGTCGGGCCGAGTGAAAAGTCAACAATTGGGAAATCGCTGATCAAGTTGAAGGGGACAGACAATAAACCAGTTGTGGTAGTTGAGAAGGAGTCCTCAAGCGAGGTTGAAGTGAAACAGGGAAAAGCAAAAGTGGTGGTACCAGGGGTAGCAAACAAGCTTGTTGTAGTTGTGGAAGGTGCTTGCATAGAGCCGGTCATTATCAAACCAGTAACTCAGCTACCAATAGTAAACAACAAGGCCGTCCCTTGGAATTATGGCCGAATGACAGTGACTTACAAAGGGAAAGAGGTTAAAGAAGAAGTCTGCGAGACCCATGGTTTGACTTGATCGGGGAGATGCTTTGCCCCCGAGGAGTTAAGAAAAGCCAAGACCTCCAAGGATAACTTAGTGCTGGTAAAGAAAGTTGTGACCGAAGAGGAAGCAGAAGAGTTTTTGAGGAAGATGAAAGTGCAGGACTATTCTATTGTAGAGCAGTTGAGGAAGATGCCTGCTCAGATCTCATTGCTCTCATTGTTAATCCATTCGGACGAGCACCACCGGGCGTTGATAAAAATATTGAACGAAGCCCACGTTCCTGACAAGATCTCCGTAAACCATCTGGAAAAAGATAGCAAACAAGATTTTTGAGGTAAACAGAGTCACTTTTTCTGATGATGAGTTGCCCGTGGAGGGTACTGAGCATAACAGAGCCCTTTATCTTACGGTGAAGTGCCAAGATTCCGTGGTTACCCGGGTACTGGTTGATAATGGTTCCAGCGCCAACAATTGCCCTCTCTCCACCCTGGACAAATTGAATGTGGATGATGAAAGAATTCACATGAACAGAATTTGTGTTCGGGTGTTCTACGGCGGAGGGAAAGATTCAGTCGGGGATATAATGCTGGAGCTGACAATAGGGCCCGTTGAATTTACTATGGACTGGATGTGGCGGTTTCTTACAATTTTTTGCTAGGCCGACCCTGGATTCATGCCGCCAAGGCAGTGCCTTCTACCCTGCACCAGATGGTTAAATTTGAATAGGACAGACAGGAAATTGTGGTGCACGGTGAGGATAATCTGTGTACCCAGAGTGATGCAATTATACCTTTCATCGAAGTTGAAGACGACAAGGGGCCGTAGGTTTATCAGGTTTTTGACACAGTGTCAGTCGAGAAAATGCCAGAAGGGAAATGTGTTCCAATTCCGAAAGTAGCAGCCGCATCAGTCATGGTAGCCTCTAAAATGTTAAAGAATGGTTTTGTACCCGGCAAGGGTTTGGGTGCGTCTCTGCAAGGTATCGTACAACCTATGTCTCTCCCCAAAAACTTAGATACCTTTGGTTTGGGGTTCAAGCCTATAGCTGCAGACGTGAGACGAGCCAGAAAGTTGAATCAGAGGGCATGGGTTCTTCCAAAGCCTGTCCCATGTCTCTCCGGATCATTTGTCCGGCCTGGTACCAAGAAACGCCCAGTAACAACAGTTCCCGGTTCTGCGGTTGGTCCTGATAAGGAGTTGCTTGAAAAGTGTGAAAAGTTGTTCGACGATGTTAATATGGTGGAAGCTGGAGAGGGTTCGAGCAAGGCGGATGTGCAATTCGTTGGGCCAAGTGCGAAGATCAACAATTGGGAAGCTACTCCTCTTCCTACTCGGAGGGAGTTTTGGTAGTCGGTTTTGATTTTTCTTTTATCTGGATTATTCCAGGGTTGTAATTCAGATTCTATGTTCCATCTGTTTGGATGTGTTAAACCTTGTTATCTTTAATTTCAATGAAATGAAATTTCCCTTCTTCTTCTTTTTATGCTGGTCTCAATGACATGACATGCATGAGGAATCTCCGGCCCATCTTAAAAGCCAATCTAATTCTGAAATCATAATATAAGAAATTAAGTGTGATGATGAATTGGAATATGATGATGATGAGGCCTTTGAAGAGATTAGTAAAGAGTTAAGCCATTTTGAAGAAAAACCCCAGCCTAACCTGAGTGATACAGAAGCAATCAACTTAGGGGATCAAGATAATGTCCGGGAAACTTAAATAAGGGTCCATCTTGAACCACAACTCAGAGAGGAGATAATTAAAGCACTGTTCGAATACAAAGATGTTTTTGCATGGTCATATGACGACATACCAGGTCTAAGCACTGACTTGGTGGTTCACAAATTGCCCACTGACCCGGCATTCCCCCTGTCAAGCAGAAGCTGAGGAAATTTAAAACTGATATGAGTGTAAAGATCAAAGAAGAGGTCACCAAACAGTTTGATGAAAAAGTCACGCGGTATCCCACTTAGTTAGCCAACATTGTGCCTGTGCCAAAGAAGGATGGTAAGACCAGGGTGTGCATTGATTACCGTGATCTCAACAAGGCGAGTCCGAAGGATAACTTCCCACTGCCAAACATCCACATATTGATTGATAATTGTGCAAAACATGAGATTGGTTCTTTTGTGGATTGTTATGTGGGCTATCACCAGATCATAATAGATGAGGAAGATGCAGAAAAGACGGCATTAATCACGCCATGGGGAACGTACTGCTACAGGGTTATGCCATTTGGTCTGAAAAATGCTGGGGCAACTTACATGAGGGAAATGACAACCATATTCCACGACAGATACACAGGGAGATTGAGGTTTATATGGATGATGTAATTGTAAAGACCAGGAAGCAGTCTGACCATGTCAAAGATCTGAGAAAGTTCTTCCAAAGGCTTCGCAGGTACAATCTTAAGCTCAATCCTGCAAAATGCGCTTTCGGTGTTCCATTTGGAAAATTGTTGGGATTCATAGTCAGCCGTCGAGGTACTGAATTGGACCCATCAAAAATCAAAGCTATCCATGAATTGCCACCTCTGAGGAACAAGATTGAGGTGATGAGTTTGTTAGGAAGGTTGAATTACATCAGCATGTTTATTGCTCAGCTTACGACAACATGTGATCTTATCTTCAAGCTGTTGAAGAAGGATGCTGCGGTCAAGTGCACAGACGAGTGTCAAGAAGCATTTGATAAGATAAAGGGGTATCTGTCGAACTCGTCTGTGTTGGTCCCGCCAGAACTAGGGAGGCCTTTGATTCTGTATTTGATGGATTTGGACAATTCGTTTGGTTGTGTGTTGGGTCAGCATGACATCACCGGCAGGAAAGAGCAGGTCATATATTATCTCAGCAAGAAGTTCACATCTTACGAGGTTAAGTATACTCATCTTGAGAGGACGTGCTGCGCCCTAACTTGGGTAGCACTGAAGTTGAAACATTATTTGTCATCTTATACTACTTACCTCATTTCTCGCTTGGATCCGTTGAAGTATATCTTTTTGAAGCCAATGCCCACAGGGAGGCTCACAAAGTGGCTGATCTTGCTCACAGAATTTGATATCGTCTATGTGACTCGGACTGTGATGAAAGCACAAGCATTGGCTGACCATTTGGCCGAGAATCCGGTAGATAAAGAATATGAACCCTTGAAGGCGTACTTCCCTGATGAAGAGGTAATGCATGTTGATGAGTTGGAACAGGTCAAAAGCCAAGATGGAAACATTTCTTTGATGGGGCTGCCAATATGAAAGGCGTTGGGATAGGAGCGGTACTTATTTCTGAAAGAGGGCATCACTACCCTGTTACGGCTAAGCTTCGTTTCTATGTCATGGGGGACTCGGACCTTCTGGTGCACCAGATTCAAGGGGATTGGGAAACACGAGATTTGAAACACATACCGTAAGCAATGTTTGCATGATCTTTGCCAACGGTTTCGGTCAGTAGAGTTCAGGCATATTCCGAGGATCCATAACGAGGTTGCCGATGCTTTGGCTATTTCGGCGTCAATGTTGCATCATCCAGATAAGGATTATGTGGACCCTTTGCAGATTTAGGTCCGCGATCAGCATGCTTACTGTAATATGGTGGAAGGAGAACTTGATGGTGAGCGTGGTTCCACGATATCAGAGAATACATCAGAATGGCAGTGTATCCAGTACAGGCCACAGGTGATCAAAAGAGAACAATTCGACGGTTGGCAAGTGGATTTTTCTTCAGTGGAGGGGTATTGTCTAAAAGAACTCCAGATCTTGGGCTGTTAAGATGCATAGATGCGTGACAGGCCATAGCTATCATGACCGAAGTCCATTCTGGAGTCTGTGGACCGCATATGTGTGTGCACGTGTTGGCAAAGAAGATTCTCCAGGCAGGTTATTATTGGCTTACTATGGAGCGAGATTGTATCAATTTCGTGCGCAAGTGTCATCAATGCCAAGTGCATGGAGATTTGATTAATTCTCCACCATCGAAATTGCATACAGTGTTTGCATCATGGCCTTTTGTCGCGTGGGACATGGATGTCATTGGGCCAATTGAGCCAGCAGCATCAAATGGACACAGGTTCATTCTGGTGGCCATTGATTATTTCACCAAGTGGGCCGAGGCCAAAACGTTCAAGTTTGTAACCAAGAAAGCGGTAGTCGATTTTGTGAACTCAAACATCATTTGTCAGTTTGGAATACCAAAGGTGATCATTACAAACAATGGGGCTAACCTCAATAGTCATCTGATGAAAGAGGTATGTCAGCAGTTCAGGATTACACATCGTAATTCCACCCCTTACCGGCCCAAGGAAAACAGAGCAGTTGAGGTGGCCAACAAGAATATAAAGAAGATACTTCAGAAAATGGTGGAGGGTTCTAGACAGTGGCATGAAAAGCTAGCTTTTGCATTGCTGGGTTATCGTACTACTGTTCGTACTTCAGTAGGGGCGACTCCTTATTTGTTGGTGTATGGTACCAAAGTAGTGATACCCGCAGAAGTGAAAATCCCATCCCTTCCAATTGTCGCAGAAGCCGAAATTGATGATGATGCGTGGGTCAAAACCCGCCCGGAACAATTGAGTTTGATCGATGAGAAAAGATTGGCTGCAGTGTGTCATGGTTAGTTGTATCAACAGAGAATGGCAAGAGCATATAATAAGAAGGTGCGTCCACGAAAGTTCGAAGTGGGTCAGCAAGTGTTGAGGTGTATCCTTCCACATCAGGCTGAGGCCAAAGGCAAGTTCGTCCCAAATTGGCAGGGGCCGTTCATTGTAACTAGAGTGTTGTCAAATGTGCTTTGTATTTACCAGACATAGAAGGCAAGTGTGTAGAAATGGCCATCAATTCCGATGTAGTGAAGAGATATTATGTATGATTTTCTCTGGTTAAATTGTATTTGTTTGTACTTGGCATGTTTTGAAAATTCGAATGACGAAGGGATTCTATTATCTAAACACTTTTGAGCCATATTTATTTCCTTTCATACCCCTCTTTTGGAATCAGTAGCAAAGATTAGAAGCACGAGTGTGAAAGATAAGTAAACCCAAAAAAAACAGAGGAAAGAAGAAAAAAAGGAAAAAAAAACAAACAGAACAACAAAAAGAGAAAAGGAAGAAAGAAAAGAAAAGAAAGAGAAAGTGGAAGATAAGAAAGAAAAAATCACAACAACAAAGCAATTTTTATGACATGAACTACGTTCGACCTGATTCCTTTTAAGGATACGTAGGCAGCCTCACGGTTCGGTCCCATCAAAATAAAAATCCAAAAGTGCCCAAGCAAGAAACTGGGGCAGAAGTTGTGGTTGTTGTAGGAAATCTAATTCCGAAACTTGTAATTTTGAACCCATCTGATTTGTTTTTGAGCCTTTGATACCCTTTCTTTCTAACCCGATCCAAAAGCCCACGTTACGGTCCAAAGAAAGACCTTCTGATTCAAGAAATGCCAAGTCGAGCAAGTAGAGGTGATTCATGTCAGGGGCAGCACTCTGGTCCGAGCAGGAAAAAATGAAAAATGAGAGAGTCTTATTGGTGAATACACTCACGGGCACCGTCAGGCGACGGGAGTTGAGAGAAATAAAAAATGAGAGAGTCTTATCGGTGAAAACCCTCACGGGCACCGTAAGGCGGCTGAAGCAGAGAGAAATGAAAAATGAGAGAGTCTTATTGGTGAAAACCCTCACGGGCACCTTGAGGCAAAAGTGAGTTGAGAGATGAACAAATGAGAGAAGTCTGTTGGTGAAAACCTTCCAGGCACCGCAGGATAAACAAGGTTAAGGTTTGGGTGAAGGAATCGGGTTATGGAATTCCAGAGCAGCAAAGCATGGAAACTGAAAGTTGGTTGGTTGGACGGACTGGGCCGGTTAATCCGAAATGCATGTCATGATCAATGGTACCAGCTGTTCCACTCAAATAAGTCTCTTTTCCTTTTTTCTTTTAGCAAGTCGTCCGATTTTGGATTTTCTTTATCCTTAACTCTCAAGGTCATTGCATTTTATTTCTTTTGGGGTTTGTTTCTCTAAGATGTTTCAATGTCAGTCTTGTTCAAAGAAAATAAGAAAGGATTTCAAAGCTCACTACCAACTTCCAAAATTGCAAAGCACAATGTGGCCAGAAATACCAAAGATTGCAGGATGTAAAGTGGGATATAGGGAGTCACCGGAAGTCTCATTGGTGGAATGACTTGGTAACTTCATGGGGGATTCAAAGGTTCAGAGAAAGGGGTCAGAGATGTAAAACAACGATTTGGGTATAGAACACTCGGGTCATCAAAGGTCATGAGGTTTGAAGGACAGTCAGAAAGTCAAGCGGTTCAGGGCCAGTTCAAGGAAGCAGGTCAAAACAAAACACGGCAGCAGAGAGACCTTCAGCAAGAATGCCATCAACTAACCACCACATTTTAAACTGACAAATTTTTCTTTGATTGAAACAGGGGCAGAAAATTTCATTTGTTTTGGAAAAATCCTCCGTAGGGGAAGAGCAAGCACCAAACAGGTTTGACTGTAAACTTTCAGGACCCTCCTGGAAAATGGGACCTATTTTATAATTCAAAACAATCATGAGTAGTAGTCTAGCATAAATGTACCCCAAAGGAATATAAGTTGGTTTCAAAGTCTGCATGTTTGAGATAGGATTCAATTAGGAGTTTTCAGGATCCTCCTGAATAATGGGACCTAGCTTTAAGATTTCCGTTAGATAACAAGATTTAGCGTAATATTCGTTGTAGGGAAGTATAATTCAGCCGTAAGAGTTCTGTTGCAGAGTAGTATAATTCAGCCGTAAGAATTGTCACTTTTATGATAATACATGATTGTCAGGACCCTCCTGGATAATGGGGAGTAGTTTAAGACCCTCTTAAGTAACAAGATTCAGCGAAAGTCACACCTTTAGAAGATATAACTTAGATTTAAAATTGTTGTTTAATTAAGAATTGTCAGGACCTCCTGGATAATGGGGTGTATTTTTAAGACTCTCTTAGATAACAAGATTTAGCGGAAATCACACCTTTAGGAGATAGAACTTATATTCAAAATTTTCATTTTATTAAGAGTTGTCAGGACCCTCCTGGATAACGGGATCTAGCTTTCAAATTCTTAGAATATTTGGTGACATTGTTCAGTTTAACACTAATATATGTGCCCAGCTACCAAACTGGGGCAGGAAGTTTTCTTTGTTTTGTCTATTTTTGTTGAAGTCAAGTACCCACTTGGAGAACAGGAAGAAACAGTTCAAGTTCAGCAATCAGGCACCCACCTGGAGAGCAAGGGAATACAATTCAAGTTTCAGCAATCAGGCGCCCACCTGGAGAGCAAGGGAATACAATTCAAGTTTCAGCAATCAGGCGCCCACCTGGAGAGCAAAGGAGTATAGTTCAAGTTTCAGCAATCAGGCGCCCACCTGGAGATCAGGGGAGTACAGTTCAAGTTTCAGCTCTCAAGTTTCTTATTGATATTTCATAACATGATTCAGTTTACACTCACATATGTGCAGCTACCAAACTGTGGGCAAAAAGTATTTTCTTTGTTTTTGTCTATTTTTTTTAAATCAGGCGCCCACCTGGATAGCACGGGAACACATTTCAAGTCCAGCAGTCAGGCGCCCACCTGGAGAGCAAGGGAATACAATTCAAGTTCAGCAGTCACGCGCCCACCTAGAGAGCACAGGAATACATTTCGAGTTCAGAAATCAGGTGCCCACCTGGAGAGCAAGGGAATAAAATTCAAGATCAGCATTCAGGAGCCCACCTGGAAAGCATGGGAATACATTTCAAGTTTAGCAGTCAGGAGCCCACCTGAAAAGCATGGGAATACATTTCAAGTTTAGCAATCAGGCGCCCACCTGGAGAGCATGGGAATACAACTTAAGTCAGCAGTCAGGAGCCCAACTGGAGAGCACGGGAGTACAGGTCAAGTTTACCAGTAAGGCGTCCACCTGGAGAAAGGGAAAGCATCGCAAAATACAGTTCAAGTTTAGCAATCAGGCGTCCACCTGGAGAAATGGAAAGCATCTCCAAGTACAATTCGAGTTCAGCAATCAGGCATCCACCTGGAGAAAGGGAAAACATCTCAGGTTACAATTCAAGTTGGCAACAAAGGAATTTCACCGAGAGAATACAAGTCAACGAGGCAACAAGAACCACAAGAGCAAGTTTGAAGATATAGATAGGATTTCTTGTAACTCATAGATCATAGTCTAGTCTAGCTTCTTTTTATTTTGACACGGTGTAATAAGGGGTTCAGTAAGCAGTAGCAACAACAGCAGCAAAGTGAAATCACAACCTCATATTAGTCCGAGCTACCAAACCTTCCCGAACTACACCGACCTGATTCCTTTTTAGCCAAGGATATGTAGGCAACCTCGGAAGCACAGTGCGATCAAATCTTTCAAAAATGCTTCCCACGGAGTATTCAAACGGGCAAAAATCGCTCTTATCCGCTCACTTTATCTTTGCACGAAAACTCTTTGTGTTTCCGAGCAAAGAGGGGCAGCTGTGAGCACGTGATTTTTGCCTCGCATGAATTACTCCTACAGAATTCCCAAAGTTAGGATTTTTCTTTTAATTATTTCCTTTTTTGGAATTATTGCATGATTTTGTGCTTGTTTGCATTTTTGTGTGCATGTTTAATTTATTTAATTCATAAAAAATATACAAAAATATGTTGCATCAGCAATTAGGGTCCTATTTTATATTTTTATGTTAATTAGTTAATTAATGTTGCAAAAATGAAAGAAAATAACAAAAATAGTTCATTCGTGCATTTTTACTCTTAAATTTTTGAAATTGTTATAGTTTTCTCATAATTTAGGACTTAATTATTTTTCACAATTACTAGGAAGAGCAATTAGCTTATTTTGGTAGATTAATTTAGTTGTCTGGATTAAATATAGGTTTTATTTTAATTTGGAAAAAGGAAAAGAAAAGGAGATTTGAAATTGAAAGAAAAGGAATAAGAATTAAAAGATCTGATTGGGCTGTTTTAAATGAATCCGTTCTAAGCCCAAAACGTTTTCCTCCAAAACCCTTTGGATCCGGCCCAAACCCACGTTTATACCCGGTCCACCTTCTCCCCTTACCATCCAAACGACCTCGTTTTGTTTAAGGGTGATCAGGACCGTCGAGGTTCCGAAATCCAACGGCAAGGAACTGGGATATCCTAAATATATATATGTCTTAACGACACCCCACCCCCATCCACTCGTCTCCCTCACAACCCCCTCTCCTCAGAACCCTAACGCCCACCGTCTTGAAAGCCCACCGTCTAAGGGTGGCGGCGCTGCCTCCAATTGACCCCAAAATAACACCCTATAAACAGCATAACCCCCTCACCACGAATCTCCATCCCATCTCCTTCGAACACTTCTGGAATTCCTCAAATATCAAATCGAAGAATTGAGCCCTATTTCCAAACTCAAATTCAGCGGACCTTGTGAAGATTCTGGGCCGTAATGGCCTTTACTCGTGTGTTTTCACATGAAAACATGCAATTAAAGGCTATTCTTGTCAAGAAATTGAAGGAGTTCTTCAAGTTTGTTCAATTCCGTCCTGAGTCTCTGTAGGTATTTCTTTTTCTGTTTTTCTTTTGTTAGTTTTCTTCTTTACTTTTTCTTTTATTTTACCTTCCATTGTCATATGTCTATCCCCCTTCTTTTGAACTCTTTGCTTGCCCAATTTTCTCAGAGTCGTCTTTTTTACACGCATGTTAGTTTTAGGAAGCCTTTGCTTGTTTAATTAGTGTAAATAATTTGTTTGTTAATTTAGTTTCAATTTCATTAATGTTAGTCGCATTGATTGGATTTCCAAAAAATTGCCCGAATTGCTTCTATTTTTTTGCTTGTTTTATTTTAATTCAGAAACTTGGTTTGATTGTGTTTGGGCTTGAGGTTCATACCTTCAAGCTCAGTTTTGGGTTGGGTGTCTAATCGATCTGACCCAGGGTCAATTTGACCTATAACTCATTTGATCCCAATGTAAAAACAGGGTGGCTAAGGGGTAAATTGGGTAGATCACTTAGGGAATCTTGCAGTAACTTCCTGAAGAAGCTTCTTAGAAGCTAAAAATAGACTTGCTTGGCAAGCAAGTCAGTAATTCAGGGACTAAGTAGCAAAAATGAGAATTCACAAAGGATTAAAGGGCAAAACCTAGCCCATTTCAGCTGCCCTAGTAGCTTGCCTATAAAGGCATAGCTAAGGAAAACTCAATTGGGGTTTTAAGAGAACTTAAGGGATAAAAAATTCTGAGAAAATCACAGATGGCCAAGAATACTGTTTCATTGAGTTTTTCTTTAGGATTTTCTGATTCATTCAATTTCTGAAAACAATACTGCTTCATTAATGAGATTTGAAATGGGTTGACGTTAGTTTTGGAAAGTTTTTGGTCAAGCTGTGTTGAAGTTACTGTTGCATTGGATTTAGAACTGATTTTGTGGTTTCCAAAATTGGTTCTGGGGTGTATTTCTGCTGCTGGTTCCTGTTGTATTTGCTGATTGTTCACCCCTGCTTTTCTTTCCAATTTCCAGGTACTTTCTTAGCTATGATCGAGGAATGACTGTTGTACATGTAATATGAGTGAAAGTTCAGTGAAATGAAGACTGCATTTGAAGCTGATTTCCCCTGTTTCTTTACTGTTTTCGTGCTCTGTAATTAGACCCTAAATATAATGTTAATTAGGTCTTTTATTTTCTCTGAAATTGTGTATGAAAGTGACCTGCAAGTAGTACTTTGGTTAAGCCATATTTTGGTGCATAACTATATGATCAAACGTATGTCGTTCCAAATCGTGAAGTTTTGTTGAATTTGGTTAAGCCAATAGTCAGGTTAAGTCTGCATTTGTATGGTTTAGAACCTAGTTTTAAAAGTTCTTAATCTTCTGTTGGTTATGCTCCTATAGTGTACTGGGCCTTTGGAAAAGTAACGGAGTATCAAACGCAATCTGCACTTGCTTGTTCATCTCTGGTTACCCTCTCAAAGTTAGGTTGATTCCTCACATGATTTTCCTTTAAGAATTTGAATCATAGGATTTTATTTGATTGTGTTGGTCAGAGTTTGTTTTGAGTCGTAATTTTCGAACTCTTTTGGTATGAAGTGGTAGATAGCTTCTGAAAGGGTGATGCTGTAAATGGGATGGTCTCAAAATTCAAGTGTGAAATGATGACTTTAAGTGAATCTAAATTAAATTTCCTCAGCAATGGCTCAATGCCAGATTTTCTAAAGTAATACAATTTGATGCAGCTGTATCTGAAGAATTATGCATTGGTTTATCATTTTTGGCCCAATTACTACTGTATTTCTTCCACAGTCAGGTGACTAGATTGGGCTTCACTAGGAGCCCAGTTATTCATCCTACTAAATCTGTCAAAGCGGGCGTCCAGGCATGGGTGCTGAGTTGATTTTTAATATTTGGGGTAGTTACAATTTTAGTAGCCTTCTAATTAAATCATTATTTCTTTAGCATTGGAGGTGTGCCATAATAGATAATATAAATAGTTATGGCCCTCCGAATTTTAGTGAATACCCTTTAATAATGGAATTGAGGTGCGCCGCACCAAATAGAATCTCAAATGCGTGGCCCTCACTTAATAATTAATTTTAAAATCCTTAGAATTCGAGGCGTGCCATTTAGCAAACTTCCATGGCCCTCGCAAAGTTAACAACGCGTAGTTGCTTTAGGCGCGTTATTTTAATAATATTACCTTCCTAAACTCGGGTGTGCATTTCATGTGACCCAAATCCAAATCTTAAAAACGTTGAAAAAATGTGTTTCGGATTGCGGGTGCATTTCATGTGAATAAAATGAATAAAAGCGGTTAAAATTTAAAAATGCACATAGGTTCAAAATATTTTAATATCAAATAACTAAGCCGGATATAGCAGTTAAGCGACCGTGCTAGAACCATGAAACTCGGGAATGCCTAACACCTTCTCCCGGGTTAACAGAATTCCTTACCCGGATTTCTGGTTCGCGGACTGTAATACACTGTCAATCTTTTCCTCGATTCGGGATTTGAACCGATGACTTGGGACACCATAAATCTCCCAAGTGGCGACTCTGAATCTTTTAATAATATAATTCCATTTTGATTGTCCTTTAATTGAAAAAACTCCCTATTATTATACCCTTCTTTTGGGGGTGTAGTGAAAAAGGAGGTGTGACACCAGCAGGGTCCCCTTCAGAGTATTTTATTGTGTTTTTCATTTCCGTCCACTTTGTATTCCGGATAGTTACCGTATTTTATTTCATTCCCTAGTAAATGCTCATGCACTTGTGACACCGGGTCCTAGGATGATTATTGGGTATCTTGATTAACTGCTTCACATTCATATTTGATTTGAAACGATTATCTTTTACTGGTAAAATTGAAGGAAAATCATAGTTTTCAAAATTATTAAAACGAGAATTTAATTAAGTATTTTGGTTGGCTTGCCTGCCAGTGGTGTCCGGCGACATCACGACTCTTAGTGGAGTTTGGGTTCGTGACAACATGGTATCAGAGCACTAGGTTCCCTTAGGTCTCACGAGTCATGAGCGAGCCTAGTAGAGTCTTGTGGATCGGTACGGAGATGTCAGTACTTATCTTCGAGAGGTTGTAGGGCTGTTAGAAGCACTTCCCTTCTTGATTCCTCATCGTGCGGTTTAATTCCCTGAGACTTATGCCTTTTTTTCCTTCCTATTCAATCTTACGCGACGCGAACCGCCTGTAATAAATCGAGAATTGAAGAATTGTAATGGCACTACAAATGTGGTGCGAGGTGGTTCTCCCGGTATAGTTGGTTCGGCTATTATCGTTGCCTTGCGGAAGCATTTTTCTATCATTTCGGCTCGTTAGTTGTGCTTCTAAGAGCTTGGAGGCTATGCACAGGTTGCTATGATGCTCACGATTGGTTATCGCATAGTATTGACTTGATGGTAGGATACTATCCTATTTGTTGGGGCGGTAAATGATTTGAAAGGAAGTCTACTCAGTGCACGATTCAGAGATTTGATATTTCATTTCCGACGAAGGAAAAGCAATTGGCCTATGAATGTCCATATTTGGGGTGATGGAGTAACGAGACTTGGTATTTTCGAGCGTCGTGGAATTGTAACGATCTGCCTGGTCGTTTGCCTTTTTGAACCCCGTTCCCTTAGGTAAAACTCCCCGTGCTTGCTTTAGCTAATTTACGACTTGCTGGGACGGTTGGTTCGGGATTTGGAAGAGTTTCGGGCGAAATATGCCCATTTGATTCCTTAGGATTTTCATAAAAGATTAAGTTTGACTTTGGTCAATATTTTTAGCAAACGGACCCGGATTCGTGATTTGACAGTCCTGGCGGGTCCGTAGGAAAATATGGGACCTGGGCGTATGCCCGGAATCGAATTACGAGGTCCCTAGCCCGAGTAGTGAATTTTTATTAGAAATTGTTAATTTGAAGTTTTAAGGATTTAAAGAAACTAGCTAATCATTGATTTCCTAGGTATCGGGCTCATATTTTGGTTCCGAAGCCCGGTACAGGTCCGAAATATCATTTAAGACTTGCCTGTAAAATTTGGTGTCAATCTGAGTAGATTTAGGGTGTTTTGGCCCGTTGGAGGAAAAATTAAGAACTTGAAGTTCATAAATTTGATTCATTTGGTTTTAGGGGGGTGAATTCTAGATTTAGTGTTATTTTTGGGTGTTCCGAAACGTTCGGGCGGGGCCCGAGAGCCTCGAGCGTCAATCGGACGAGGCTCGAGTGAAGTGGAAATTTTCAAAGAGGGCTGAAGAACTGTTGCTTCTGTCATAACTGCATCTGCGGTTCTTGGACCGCAGAAGCGGCCCCGGGAGGGGGGGGGGAAGCCAGGGACCGCAGGTGCGGCTCCCAGGCCGCAGGTGTGGCTCCCAGACCGCAGATGCGGTCCCAGCCTTCCCTCCCACTTTCCGCAGATGCGGTTGAAATCTCGCAGATGCGGGACCGCAGATGCGGTCCCTTTACCGCAGAAGCGGAAATCACTGAACCAGTGAGGTTCATTGATGACGGGTTCATAGTGATTTTTTTTTACATTTTCACTCCTCCTTTGGGAGATTTGGGAGCTTTAGAGAGAATGTCTTCACTTAGCATCAAGAGGTATGTTTGTTCCACCTATCCTTAGTTCAATAGTTGCATTTTAGGTAGATTAAACACTAGAACTTAGGCAAAATCAAAGGGGTTAGAGCTAAACCTAGGGTTTTGCTAAAACTTGAATTTAACCACGAAATTTGTTATGGAATTAATTAGAAATCATATATTATTGATCCTTAGGTTGTAGAGAACAACTTCCTTCGAAAAATTTCAGAATCCGGGCAAGTGGGCCCGGGGTCGGATTTTAGAAAACCTGTGTTAATGGTTGGAAAATTTCTTAAATAGCTAGAATTTGATCCTATGAGCCTATATTAACTAGTTCCTACTTCGTTTAACTAGTTTGGGATCGTTCGGCTCCGAATTGAGGGCTTGGACTTGTTCTTGGCATTTGGAGTGGACTTTGGAGTTAGGTGAGTCTCCTTTCGAACATTGTAAGAGGGAATTGTCCCCATAGGAATAATAATTGAATTAATTGTCATTATATTCGGGGGGCTATGTACGCACTAGGTGACGAGAGTCCGTACATAGCGACTATTATTTTATGTCCAGGTAGTCTAGGACCCATAAGCATGCTCTATGTGATATTCTAGTACGTGTTGACTAACTTGGATTTGTATGAACCATTTTGAGTAAGAAGAATGAGATTAGAGAATGACCCTTATCCTGTTTGGTCTTTTAAAGGAGAATACTTGGTATTTCTGTGTATGGCTACTCCTCATATATATATATTAATTGTTAATGTTGCTTATTAATGAGACTATTTTCTATTTTACCGCGTCGCATGGGTGATTCGCGAGCGGGGTAATAGATGCATCTATGGTTCGAGCCGTTTGACCCTCGGTAGTGCATAATTTATTTTATGTTGGATCAGGCTGTACGTCCCACGATGATTATTTGCGCATGTTTTGCTTAGAAATCCTTCAAGAGCTGAGTTACATATTTGCTTAGACTATAGACAAGCATCCTTGTTAGTGTTTGGGAAAGAACTGTTACTCCATGATTATTAAATGTAAATAACTTGAGATATCTATGTTTATTATAAACTATTCTCATATTAATTGACTTTAGTAAGTATCGAGTCGACCTCTCGTCTCTACGTCTTCAAGATTAGACGGGATACTTACTAGGTACATATTGCTTATGTACTTATACTATGCTTCTGTACTTAATTGTACAGGGTTTGAGATAGGTACATCTGACTACCAGTCAGGCGCGCACCATTGAGCAGATTTGATACTCCTATGGTGAGCTGCTTTCCTTTCCGTGCCGTGCAGCAGCTTGAAGGAGTTTTCTTATGTTTTTATGCTGTCTATTCTGTTCAGACAATAGGGTAGTGTATTTTGTCGTACATTCTACTAGTTGCCCACTACTTGTGACACCAGGTCTTGGAACACACATTAGAAGACATTATTTTTTTGGGGTTGTATGATTATCATGATCTTTATCATCATTTCTAATCTATTTCCAACTTAAAGAATTATTTCAACTATTTTGGGGTTAATGTAATCGAAAGCTTAATTTGTATTTTTCCGCGTTGGCTTGACCAACCATGGCGTTGGGCGCCATCATGACCTATTACGAAAATGGGTCATAACAACATGGTATCAGAGCACTAGGTTCACGTAGGTATCACAAGTTATGGGCAAACCTAATAGAGTCTTGTAGATCGCTACGGAGACGTTTGTATTTATCTTCGAGAGGCTATAGGGTATTAGGAAAGACTACTCTTTATTCATCTCCTGTCGTGCAGTGATTTAGTATACTAAATTTCCTCCTTCTATTCTTTCACAGATGGTGAGGACACATACGACTGATGTTCCAGACCCGGGCGGGGCCACTCCCCCCGTTGCTAGAGGCCGAGGCAGAGTCTGGGGGAGGGCACCGACCCGTGGTAGGGGGCGAGGGTGTCCTAGAGCTATCCCCGTACCACCACCAGTAGATCCCGCGGGAGATCCTATAATGGAGGGGCAGGGCGAGGTGCCTGCAGCTGAGCCGACCCTAGCGGACTTTATGACAGCACCGGGATTTCAGGAGTTCATGGGCCGTATGTTGCGGTTCATGGATACTATGACTCATGCTGGTTTATTTCCAGCAGATCCAGCTACCTCACAGGCGGGAGGGGGAGCACAGACCCCTACTGCCCAGGCTCCTGGTCATACATCTGCAGTGTATCAGATTCCAGGTGCACTACCCGCAGATGGGGCCCAGCCAGTTACTGCAGTGGTGCCCCAGCCCAGACCAGCTATGGATGGTGACTCGCAGAAGCTATTGGATCGATGGACTAGACTTCACCCTCCGGTCTTCGGGGGTGAGTGACATAAGGATGCCCACGATTTCATCCACAGGTGCAGGGACACACTACACAATATGAGGATATTGGAGTCATATGGAGTTGACTTCACTACTTTTCAGATGGAGGGCAGGGCCCATAGATGGTGGCAGTCCTATGTTCTTGGCAGGCCAGCGGGTTCTCCTCCCCTCACCTGGGGTCAGTTCACCCAGTTGTTCTTGGATAGGTATATTCCACCCTCTGAGAGGGAAGAGCTACGGCACCAGTTTGAGTATCTTGAGCAGGGCCAGATGTCTGTGACCGATTATGAGGCGAGGTTCTCTGAGTTATCTCGCCATGCACTCATGATACTTTGCACAGATGCAGAGAGAGTGCAGATATTTGTTGCGGGGTTGTACCCCGGTATTCGAGCTAGCATGGCCCAAGAGGTGGAGATGGGTACTAAGTATCAGCTAGTAGTAGAGATTGCTCGCAGTATTGAGGGGTATTGCCTGAGGGTTAGATAGCAAATTTAGCAGGAGAAGAGGGCCCGATTTTTAGGAGAGTTCAGAGGTGCCCCAGCTAGGGGTAGAGGTCACTCTGAGAGGGGCCAGCCCAGCAGGCCCTCATATTCAGCACCATCACCCTCTCCCCGAGGTGCTCCAGTGAGACCTTATTTCAGTGCGATGCCGCAGAGTTCTTACCGCCCGCCAGCTATTCAGGCTTCCTCCGGCAGGTATTCTGGTTATCAGGATTCTTTTAGTGCTCACTTCAGCGCTGTACCAGAGAGTTCCTATCGCCCACCGGCCATCCAGGGTTCTTCCAGTGGGTATTCGGGTCAGCAGGCTCAAACTCCAGGGCAGTAGGCTATGGTATCGAGAGTGTGGTACGAGTGTGGAGATCCGGGTCAGCTAAAGAGGACCTGCCCCAGGCTTCAGGGCAAGGCAGTACAGCAGGGTGAGCAACCAATAATTTCAGCACCAGCTGCGCACCCACCTAGAGGTGGAGGGCAGACTGGTCAGAGCCGACCTAGAGGTGGAGGTCAGACAGGAAGAGGTCAGCCAGCTACTACTCAGTCAGGTAGGGGCCAGCCAGCCGGTGCTCTATCTAGATTCTATGCTCTTCTGCCTAGGCCAGATACATTGGCCTCAGACGCCATCATCACATGTATTATCTCCGTTAGTGGTAGAGATGCTTCAGTGTTGTTTGACCTAGGGTCTACTTATTCATATGTATCATCTCTGTTTGTTTCCTGGTTATTTCTCCTGAGCCTTTGGGCACTCCTGTCCATGTGTCCACTCTTGTGGGTGATTCCGTGGTTGTGGATCGGGTCTACCGGTCCTGTGTGGTCACGTTATGTGGCTTCGAGACAAGAGCAGACCTCTTGTTTCTTGATATGATCGATTTTGAGGTCATCCTTGGCATGGATTGGTTGTCTCCATATCACACCGTCCTAGATTGCTATGCCAAGACTGTTTCACTAGTAATGCCAGGGTTGCCGAGGTTCGAGTGGAAGGGTGCCATAGTTGATACCCATGGTAGGGTTATTTCTTTCTTGAAGGCTCAGCGCATGGTCGAGAAGGGGTGTTTGGCCTATCTAGCTTATGTTCGAGACACCACTGTAGAGCCTCCGACGATTGATTCAGTTCCCGTAGTCCGAGAGTTCGCCGATGTGTTTTCTTCTGATCTTCCTGGCATGCCAACGGATCGTGATATTGATTTCTGTATCGATTTGGCTCTAGGCACCTAGCCTATATCTATTCCACCGTACCGCGTGGCTCATAAGGAGTTGAAGGAGCTGAAGGAGCAGCTTGAGGAGTTGTTAGCAAAGGGGTTTATTAGACCCAGTGTATCGCCTTGGGGTGCACCGGTGTTATTTGTGAAGAAGAAGGATGGGACTATGCGGATGTGCATTAACTACCGCCAGTTGAACAAAGTCACCATCAAGAACAAGTATCCGTTGCCTGGTATAGATGTTTTGTTCGACCAGTTGCAGGGTGCGAGGGTGTTCTCTAAGATAGACTTGAGGTCGGGGTACCATCAGCTGAAGATTTGGGACTCAGATGTTCCGAAGACTGCATTTCGGACAAGATATGGCCATTATGAGTTACTGGTGATGTCCTTTGGCTTGACTAATGTCCCAGCAGCATTTATGAATTTGATGAACAGGGTGTTCAGGCCTTATATTGATTCCTTCGTCATCGTTTTCATTGATGACATCTTGATATACTCACGTAGCCTGGGGGAGCACGAGCAACATCTGAGAGTAGTGCTCCAGACCTTGCGAGAGCAGAAGCTATATGCTAAGTTCTCCAAGTGTGAGTTTTGGCTAGAGTCGGTGGCATTCTTGGGGCATATTATGTCAGGAGAGGGTATTAAGGTAGACCCCAAGAAGATTGAGGCAGTTCAGAGTTGGCCACGCCCCACCTTAGTGACCGAGATCAGGAGTTTCCTGGGATTAGCAGGTTATTCCAGGCGGTTCATGCAGGGCTTTTCATCTATTGCATCACCTCTGACTAGACTGGCTCAGAAGGGTGCTCCTTTCTATTGGTCCAATGATTTCGAGGCGAGCTTCCAGAAGCTCAAGACAGCCTTGACTACAGCACCAGTCCTTGTGTTGCCTTCTGGTCAGGGATGTATACAGAGTATTGTGACGCTTCACGTGTTGGCTTGGGTTGTGTATTGATGCAGGAGAGGTAAGTTATTGCATATGCCTCCCGTCGGCTGAAGATTCATGAGATAAACAATCATGCGCACGATCTGGAGTTGGCAGTGAGTGTCCATGCTCTTAATATATTGAGGCACTACCTGTACGGGGCTTCATGTGAGGTTTATACCGATCATCGCAGCTTTCAGCATTTGTTCAAGCAGAGGGATCTTAATTTGAGGCAGCGCAGGTGGCTTGAGTTACTAAAGGATTATGACATCACCATTCTTTATCATCCGGGGAAGGCGAACGTGGTCGCGGATACCTTGAGCAGAAAGGTGGAGAGTATGGGTAGCTTGGCATTTATTCTAGCAGCGGAGAGACCACTAGCTTTGGACATTTAGTCCTTGGCTAACAGGCTTGTGAGGTTGGACATTTCGGAGCCCCGTCGGGTTCTTGCATGTATGGTAGCTCAATCTTCATTACTGGGGGAGATAAAGGCCCGACAGTTCGATAATCCATATTTGGCGGTCCTTAGAGAGACGGTGCTTCAGGGAGGTACCAAGGAGGTTTCTATTGGAGAGGATGGTGTTTTGCGACTCCAGGGTCGGCTATGTGTTCCTAATGTCGATGGTCGGAGGAAGAGGATCCTAGAGGAGGCACACAGTTTGGGGTATTCTATTCACCCGGGAGCTAGAAAGATGTATCATGACTTGAGGCGGCATTACTGGTGGCGGAGGTTGAAGAATGACATAGTGGAGTATGTGGCTAAGTATTTGAATTTCCAGCAGGTGAAGTATGAACATCAGAGACCGGGTGGCCTACTTCAGCAGATGCCTATACCAGATTGGAAGTGGGAACGCATTACCATGGATTTCATAGTGGGGTTACCGCGGACCTTACGGAAGTTTGATTCAGTATGGGTCATCGTTGATAGGTTAACCAAGTCAGCCCACTTCATTCTAGTGGCTACTAGTTATACAACAGACAGGTATACTCAGATTTATATTCGAGAGATAGTCCGATTGCACGGTGTGCCTATTTCCATCATATTAGACAGAGGCCCTCAGTTCACTTCCCATTTCGGAGAGCCATTCAGAATGAGTTGGGGACCCTTGTGGAGCTTAACACAGCATTCCATCCTCAGACCGACGAGCAGCCGGAGCGGACAATTCAGATTTTTAGAGGATATGCTTAGAGCATGTGTGATTGACTTTGGAGGTCAATGGTATCAGTTCTTGCCCTTGGCAGAATTTGCATATAATAACAGCTATCAGTCCAGCATTGAGATGGCTCCATATGAGGCTCTATATGGTCGCTATTGTCGTTCTCCTATCGGATGGTTTTGGTCCTGGTGAGGCTATGTTGTATGGTACAGACTTGGTACAGGATGCCCTGGATAAGGTAAACGTTGATTCAGGAGAGGCTTCGCATANACTGATGTACGGACAACTCAACAACCCCCTCACGCCCAGGCCTAGCAAACTGGAAGCGTAGGACAAACATAAATAGGGGGCCCTAACATCGGTAACAATCATTTGGATGGCCCGCTCTAAAATCATGATAAATGAACCTTGGGCCTAACTCAACCCCAAAAGCTAGCTTGTGATGTGAGGGTTTTCCAAGACCATATAAGGAGATCAAGGACCTCAAATTCCACCGATGTGGGACTCAACAAACGCTATGAGTAACATCTTCATTTATCACTCCATTCTCTTGAAACAAGCGTACATGTCTCAATTGTTTGCAGTGTGGCAACGCAATCGCGTCTAGTCTCATCTCAACTTCACCCTTCTCATCATGCTGACTAAACTTGCAGTGCATGTATTCAATCTTACTTCTACTTATCACCTCTATAAAGTGCTTTGCCACAGTTCAAGATTTTGCTTGACGCCCTAGCTGGTTTCGATTGATAAACGAAGTCGACCTTAACTCCTGTTTAGACTTTCCAATAAGAGAAGGGATAGCTTGTTTAGACTCCTAACTGGAGTTAAAATCTGCTATCTTTAAGAGTTTTCTGCAGCAAATTCTAAAAAGTTTCAGCCAAAAAAAAAGGTTCTTAACTGGAAATTTTAGAAAACCTTGAAATTGAGTGAGAACAATGACGACTTTAAATAGGTGAAAAAAGACAATTTTTGATTGCAACTAAGGATAAACAAAGCCTCGAAAGTAAGTTTGCTTGTTATATGAACTTTTTTTCCTTTGAGTAGTTGAGATGAAACCGAGCTATAGGCTTTGTGCATTGCACTTTTGTAGAAGAATTAAGCCTAAGAATGATATTTTATATGTATTTATAGGTTTCTAGAAGTTGTTCAGGGCATATAGAGTGGTAGTAGGAGCTAGAGTTCAGTTGTTCGATACTGGTCTTTTTATCTTGTAGCTCATAGTTTCGCTTTAATATATTTATGGAACAAATTCACGAGTAGACAAATGACCTTTGCTTATCATTATGTGTCTCTCTTTAACAGGGAACAGTAGGTCTATGGTATGTGACACCGTGGCCCAAAAAAATAAAAATAAAATTAAATATATTCTTAGTTAAGTCTTAGTAAATACATGCTCTCTTATTACACGTATGTAAACTGTTATCTGTTCGGATATGCGAAAATTTTAAAACTTCAAAATGCAGAAAAGGAAAGCCTGATAGCAAAAATTGCTGAGTGTTGCGTAAGAGGAACTCAGAGCATTAGTTCCAGCGTATTTTAAAGCGAAATGCGCAAAAAAAGTGACAATGTCAATGGGGCTTGAAGTGAAAAGAGAGAAAAGAAAGTGCATGCCTCTCTAAAGTGAAGCACAGAATGTACGAAAAGTTTAAAATTACCAATCGTATGTGAATTTCTACTTACAACAAAAGTTCAATCAAAATAACTATTTTTTTCAACATCCAAGCATGTAGACAAATTTGTCCTAACTCTTCAAAGTTGAGAATCAAAGGATCAACCACTTCTTTTTTTGGATCACTTTGCGCATCATTGTTTGAAGCGCACACTTCTCCGAAGCACATGGCTTAAGTCATGATGCAATAACCCCTCGCGTTGCATCACTTCATTGCTTAAAGCGACAGAGGGTTGGCTTTTAATAGCACTGGTTATAGCGAATGACTCCTATTATAATTTGTTATTATCAGCTAATTACCTAAAGCTTTGTCAAAATTTAATAGTTCATTTGCTTCCAGCAACCATGGCATATGTGATGGTTTAATATGTAGACTAAGAGCTCGTTTGGTTTCTTGAATTGGAGAATTAATATCCTCATTAAATTCAGCAGAACTAAATACTGGTTGATAGAATGAGGATTGAGGAGAACTGATCTCATTAAATTTAGCATAACGTATACATCGTTTGGTTGTAATTTTGCATCTTGTAAATAACACTCGCATAAGTTATGCAGGAATCCATTTATTATTTTATGCGGAGTCGAATGTGAAATAAGAATACGTATATTAGAAATGCAGAGATTAGACTATTAAAGACAAAAAAGCCCTTAAAGTAGTTCTTGTATAACACTAATCCCTTCATTATTAATCACCGCATAACACTTCTTACATTATTAATCATCACATAACAATTCATGTGTTACTGGTCACCGCATAAACAATTCGTACATTACTAATTCCTGCGGTGCTACCCTGCATATTCAAGCAAGCAATTGATGCCTCTTGATCTCTAATTAAGCTCTTAAACAAGGAAATCCATGATATTGGAACTTAATTTGCAGGTAATTTCCTATTTTTTTTAGACCTGAAGTTACAGATGACTTAACAAATTTTGAGAATCCATCAGCTTGCTGGTCGGATGATCTTAGAGGTGGAAAGCCTGTTTGACTATCTGGGATATTTGATAAACTTACTTACCAAGTGCAGAAGGCATTTTCCTTTCAATCAATGAAATATTCCTTAAGTACAGCACATTGTGATATAAAGTCAAAGGATGGATGTGTAGTAAAGATTCATTTTCTGATTGAAAGCACTGGGAAAGATGTACCTATCATACATCCAGATAACTTTGGGTATGCGCGTGATAAAAGTTCGCTAGTTGCCTTGCAAGAGCAGAAAGAAACTGTTCACTTCTCCAACTTCTTAGATATGGAGATTCATGTTAGACTCAGTGATACAGGTAATAGAAAATTAAATCTGGTTCAAGTGTTAGTTGATATATTGTATTAATGACTTTTGCTTTAGTACAGGTTTGCCATCTACTAATGGTGTTGACTGCATATGCAATGAGGCAACTATTCCCTCTAGGTCGTTTGTCAACTTATATGCAAATCCTGCTGCTATTTATTTTATTGTTACCTTAACTTCCTTTGGTACAAGCTGCAAACCAATAAATAGTAGTGACGGTGCGAAATGGCTGCAGAAGCGCACACTAAAGTTCAGTTTTTGGATATCGAATTAGATTTTGGCAATGGCAAGTATTTTGCATTCCTAAGATTATCTCGTGGACAGAGAGGGATATTGGAGGTACTTATCCTGCTTAGCTGCTTATTACCTTATAGCAAGGTGTTAAATTTGTCTGTGTTTGGTGCAGGCTGCTGTCTTTACTTCTTACACCTTGGAGAATAATACTAAATTTTCTTTGTTCTATAAACAAGCTTGTTTCTAGGTAATCTCTCGTCCAAGATGAGTTGTAATTTTTTCATTTGGCTCAGTTTTGTCCTTTGCTGAGTGGTACTATTATATCCAGGCATGAGGTGGAAAATATTGGTTCTGCAGTGCCTCCAGAATTAGGATCTTATCTTCGGATCAACAAAATCATGGTTCAGCAAGTAAATTTTTTTTCTACTTTAATTCGCTAGTTCTAGTTTAGTCGAATCCATTGTGTCGTCTCTCCTTGTTCCATCTATCAGCGGTTATGAAACTGTAGGCATTATGCTTTTCATCCTGCATAATTCTTGCTTATCCTTGCTAGATGCCACAAGGTGCATATTACACTCTTGGATGAGAGAGCCTCTAAAGCACCCTTGGACTTGGACGCTTTATCAGGCCTTACAGAGGTGAACCTTGAAGTGGAAGGAGAATCTGGTTCCAAAACTGTTACAAAGTTGGGAGTATCTTTGAAACCATCTGTTAGCAAAGTAGTGCCACTGCAGGTTGTATCAATGTATCCCAGATACGTCATACTAAATGAGTCAGATGAAGTCATCACTGTCCGTCAATGTTTTTTGGAGGTCTGTCTTTGTTTTTGATTTCAGATGTTAGCTTTCATTTGCTGTTAAACTGATAAGAGTTGAGGATGAAATCGTTTTTGTCTTAGGAGGATGGGACTGACACAACTGTTACACTCAACAGTAAGCAGAGAGCATCATTAACTTTGAGGAGTGGAAATGGGATCAAAACAATTAAAAGACGCACCCTTTTTGAGAATTTTCTCAAAAAGCATGCAAAATCCCAAAATGATTCGTCTTTTTTGTCCAATTTCAACCCAATAAGGGAAGTTTCTCCTGGTCTGGGCCAGTTTGTATTGCTTCACTTGGACGATTTTTTCTTAAATTCAAGAAGTCGACCGAGTATGCTGCTCAACAATCAGATCTTGCAACTCAGCATAATTCAACCATGTGTGAACTTGCCACTGTTCATGTGGTTGAAGATGGTCCTACAATTGTTTTACGCTTCTGTTGGCCAGCAAATATGGACCTGCCTTACCGGATTGAAAACCGCTTGGAAAATACTTCTATTACATATTATCAAAAGGAGGTTTTGTATCTCTTTTCATTGTTTTCGATGTTTTGACTTGCAAGTTTAAACATATTGTAATCATGCAATTAACTCTTATCGTGTACCTTTGTCGTGGAGAACCCTCAGGGTTTAACAGAGCCGGAGGTTTTGGCATCTAGAAGTAGTGTTGGCTATGTCTGGGATGACCTGACACATGCTCATAAGCTTGTTGTCTAGATTAACGGTAGTTGTTGACCTCTTAAAATCTTCACTAGAACAGATACTATAGAAGTTAAACTGCATAGATTGATGATGCACGCTCGTTATTTTATTGAGACTAGTCTTAGGGTACGCGCTTTGCGCGTGTACCCATGTTAGTTGATACATAATTTTATAAAATTACATAAAATATATTAAAAAATATGTTTGAGTTATAAAATAAAAACTTTAAAAAGTATAAGCTTTGAAAATAATGAATTACATTTAGCTAGCACTATAAAGGATAAAATCATGTCCTACAAAAGTTCTTAGAAGTTATATTGTGATTCTCAAGACTTCTTTGGGAATATCTTATCAAAGTTATAAGTATTTTTTGAGAAAAGCAAAAAGTCATAAAATAAAATAAAAAATTATCACAATTTTTCAAAGATTTATCAAATAACATACATTGAAATATATATTTTTTTGGTCTTTTAGTGATTTGGGAATATAGTAGTGACAATATAAGATTTAAAAATGAATAATATTATTGAACTAATAGTTTAAGACAAATAACTTAATATGTCAAAAATATACGGAACAGTCACTGGAATATATGCAACAATAACAATAACAACATACACAGTGCAATCCCACATAGTGGGCGATAATGAAATGTATGCAGAAAAGGAAACAAAATAAATGACAATTAATATGTCATCTTCCAATGTTTCATCCTCACCGCTTCAAACCTCGCTCTTTTGTCTAGTTTTTTTGTAAGGACCCGCCTTGTCGTTTTGCCTTTCTGAACCCCGTTCCCTTAAAATAAAACTCCCCGCGCTTGCTTTAGCTAATTTACGACTTGCTGGGACGGTTGGTTCGGGATTTGGAAGAGTTTCGGGTGAAATATGCCCATTTGATTCCTTAGGATTTTCTTAAAAGATTAAGTTTGACTTTGGTCAACATTTTGAGCAAACGGACCCGGATTCGTGATTTGACGGTCATGGAGGGTCCGTAGGAAAATATGGGACCTGCGCGTATGCCCGGAATCGAATCCCGAGGTCCCTAGCCCGAGTAGTGAATTTTTATTAGAAATTGTTAATTTGAAGTTTTAAGGATTTAAAGAAACTAAGTAATCATTCATTTCCTAGGTATCGGGCTCGTATTTTGGTTCCGAAGCCTGGTACAGGTCCGAAATATCATTTAAGACGTGCCCGTAAATTTGGTGTCAATTCGAGTGGATTTAGGACGTTTTGGCCCGTTGGAGGAAAACTAAGAACTTGAAGTTCATAAATTTGATCCATTTGGTTTTAGGGGGTGAATTCTAGATTTAGCGTTGTTTTGGGTGTTCCGAAGGTTCGAGTGGGTCCGTCTCGTGATTTCAGACTTGTCGGTATATTCGGGCGGGGCCCGAGAGCCCCGAGCGACAATCGAACGAGGCTCGAGTGAAGTGGAAATTTTGAAAGAGGGCTGAAGAACTGCTGCTTCTGTCATAACCGCATCTGCGGTTCTTGGACCGCAGATGTGGTTCATTGATCGCAGAAGCGGCCTAAGGGGGGCCAAGCCGGGAACCGCATATGCGGCTCCCAGGCCGCAGATGCGGCTCCCAGACCGCAGATGCAGTCCCAGCCTTCCCTCCCCCTTTCCGCAGATGCGGTTGAAATCTCGCAGATGCGGTCCCTTTACCGTAGAAGCGGAAATCACTGAACCAGTGAGGTTCATTAAAGATGGGTTCTAAGTCATTTTTTTAACATTTTCACTCCTCCTTTGGGCGATTTGGGAGCTTTAGAGAGAAGGTCTTCACTTAGCATCAAGAGGTAAGTTTCTTCCACCCATCCTTAGTTTAATACTTGTATTTTAGGTAGATTAAACACTAGAACTTATGCAAAATTAAAGGGATTAGAGCTAAACCTAGGGTTTTGCAAAAACTTGAATTTAACCACGAAATTTGTTATGGAATTAATTAGAAATCATATATTATTGATCCTTAGGTGTAGAGAACAACTTCCTTCGAAAAATTTCGGAATCCGGGCACGTGGGCCCGGGGTCGGATTTTTAGAAAACTTGTGATAATGGTTGGAAAATTTCTTAAATAGCTAGAATTCGATCCTATGAGCCTATATTAACTAGTTCCTAATTCGTTTAACTAGTTTGGGATCGTTTGGCTCCGAATTGAGGGCTTGGACTTGTTCTTGGCATTTGGAGTGCACTTTGGAGCGAGGTGAGTCTCCTTTCTAACCTTGTAAGAGGGAATTGTCCCCATAGGTATAATAATTGAATTAAT